>NW_026918407.1:0-143626 GCF_032062105.1 Saccostrea cuccullata | reverse complement strand
GAGATGAATGTTTTGTTTACAGTAGTGATCAAGGCTTAGCGCACCTGTAGGAGCGGATCCTAGGAATTATGAATGAATAAAAACTATGGAAATAACGTACCAATTTTCTAATTTATACTTGCACTATCTAATGAAAATAATAAAATACAAGTAATAGATATACAAAAAAAAAATGCGAAATGCTAATAAATGCAGTTGACGATCGTTATTTTATATATAGATAAAATAAAATAATTATAAAATCTAGAGACAAGACAGAAGAAGAATGAAGGTTGGCAAACTATGAAATCACATCAGGAGAACTGAATTTTATGAATGAAACTTTTAAAACGTTACTTGTAAGTTGTATATGTTAGATATGTGTATTCTAACTGGCAGTGCGCTTCAAAAGGGGGGGGGGTCGTCTTGAACATAGTACCTTACGTTTGAACGGTAAGGGCTAGGGCTTTCGTATTTCAAATATGTAATCCTTGTGAAAAGAACTTTTATTGGACACGAAGAACTTTGACCCTTTGACCTAGACCTTGGAGAACACATGTGTACATCTTTACCTTTTTTTCTGTTTCGTTTCTATGACAACTGTGAGCGACTCATTACAATTATCTCAAAAGTATAAATCACTTTGACACATTGCAAGGAATTAACATTGAAAGTTTCAAAACGATTGCTTGAGTAGTTATTGAGAAAATCGAAATTAAAGAATTTTAACATTCCCCTGGTTTCCATGGCAATAATCGATTATTTGAAAATTTTAAATGCAAAGCGCACAACTACAGATACTAATCATTAAAATAAAAAGAGTTTCATGACGAACGTTTAAGGGACCAGAGAGAACACTCTCGGACAAAATTTGTCGCTTTTTACAGGTTTCCATGGCAACGGTAGACATATTGGAACTGAACGACCTCACTGCACAACAACAACCAGTGATCGTCCTTTGAGGAAAGTTTCAGGAAGATTGCCCCAGCCATCTGCGAGAAACAGCCTGGATAAAAAAACATGCGTACATATCAATATGTCGTCCCCGACTTCGTTCGGGGCAACATAATAATAATAATAGAAAACAGAAGAAAAACAATAAGGTCTTCCGCTGAAGACGGAAGACCTTAATAACTAGATACGATCTCGTTGCGAGCAGCGAGAGGTCTTCCGTCCGTTTTAGGAAAAGAAACCCACGTAAAATCGAGCTGAAAAGAGATTCAAAATTTTGATCACAAGGAGGATTGAACCCATGTCGCCAACGTGAATGCGCTTTTCTTTTCACTTTTTTATCCTTAACGCGCTAACCATTAAGCTATTGAGAGTACTGCTCTAAACATACTTGTGTATACTTTTGCAACAGTTCACCTGTCTAAGAATTATAAAAAGCATTCATAATTTCGCACCAAAAGCCACGAGTAAATATTCGCGCCTTTTCTTTGGACTGATCTATTTAATAGGTATGATAGCTTCAATTAAATTTTAAAAATAAAACATTCTTAGCGCCTTTTTTTTATTACGACGTTAAGAAAGTATATGTAACACATTATACACATTACATATTGTATCTAGCCCAGTTACACTTAAGCAGTGATACAGAAATTTAGTCTTAAGATTGACACTCAATTGCAACTTACTACTGTAACGTGTCGGACCTGAGCGGTCAGTAGGTCCGTGCTCGGATTACTGAGTTTTACTGGGGATATGATTGAATATTTAATTAGATTCAATATTTACAGATAATAATATGACACCTGCCTGCTGACTTTAAATCAAATGACCTAAGTGCTTTGTACACTTATATATCTTCAGTGAATACCGGCACCTGCCTGGTGCCATATGACAATTGCCTCACCATACAACTGACTATATAAGTCATCAGCCACCTGCCTGGTGCCTCTTGATTTAGCCTTTAACACCTGTCTGGTGTCTTACTGCTTACCAAGTTGCCTATATAACTCTAGCCAAGTAGCTACAATATACTTACACAGTATTTAACTTTGTAAGAGCTTCTCTGTCCTAGTGACAAACCCATAGCTAACGTCACAAAGCTATATTTTAACTAGTCACTGACTACGGCAACTTTGCACAATTCCATTCGATCGATACACTAATTGGTTTTTGTACCAAAGTGAAGACACAAGCCAAGTGGCTGTACTGCCCCCTTGTACCTCAACTTAATCAATGATCAAAAGTTATCAGATATCATATTGATAAAATACTACAGACTGCCTTTCTTTTGGCAACACTATTATTATTTTCTAACAGAACGTCATTGATCAATAATACTTGACTGTATAATTCTTTTGTCAATTGACCAATTCATTACAATATTTACATTGATTATCTATTATAATATAAACAAGTAACGGGAGGTAACTCCTCCAACCATTTCACTACTACGTGAGAGTCGAAGTAGTTTTTAACATTTCATGTATCCTTATGTCAGAATTGTTTAATCAAACGCTCAGCTGCCTCCATAAACCCCTACTCGCGAAATGGCGGAGTTGACAGAGAGAGCCGCCATATTGGTCCCGCTTCAGATTTTCAAATGTTAATATCTAGAGTTCAGACGAACCAATAACCAAACAACTTACAAAGTAAGCATCAATCAAAGAGTCTCTATTATCATTCCAAAAATTAATAAAAAATATTGAAAAACAAAAAAGTTAGAAAATGCGATTATTTCAATTCGCTTCTCCTAACGACAGGAAGTACCGACGACGAACGAAGAGTTCCGTCCTGGATGGTATATATCACGATCTTTAATCCCTGAAAGTTTCATGTTGATATCTTTTACCGTTTTTGAGTTTAATCGCGGACAAAATGTCATTTTTATTTCAGGAAATTGTCCCTTACTTGGCACCGGAAGTGAGATTCCAAATTTTCTCTCGAATACGCAGTACAGTTAAGGCAACACATGAAAAAAATATGGTAATGAAGTCATAATGAGGTCTGACGTCATGACAGTTGCTCCGCCCTGATTGATCCATATAAGGAAATGCGCAGTACAGTTAAGGTGCGCAATGGAAATATTGACTAAATTTTGTATTTAAAAATGTATTCGTAATCGGGATGGCGATTATTTTTAATACATTATTTATATCGGATAATTGTAATTATGATTAATAACTACATAATTCCAATCTTAATTTTATTTATTGATTCCCTGTGTTTTGATTGGACGAAAACAAATTCAAGAAAAAGTTTACACATCGATGAATTCTTCATATTAGAACTACTTTAAATAGTCTGTTTTAGCTAAATTATGATTACAAGAAACTTGAAATAAAAATGAATGAATGAATGATCGAATGAATGAATGAAAAGGAGATAAACAGGACTGACAGACGGGAATATTATGTTTATGTCGCTGTCGGATCACGAGTGTGAATTTTAAAAAATCCCTGATCATGCTGTCATTTTCTCGACGTTCCATATCAGCTGAGCTGGTATCGATGTGATAGAGAAAAGAAACGTACCTCAGACTCTTGCCTTTTTAGCATCAAATTCATATGTTTACATCCTACAGATCCTATATTCTCCCTAAATCTTTGACCGAACCAGAGCAAATCGAGGACGTCGTCGGTCTGCATCTTTCGTTATGACGTTGTTGTTTTAAAAATGTCAACATGGCCATGGTCAAGGACGAATTATTCTGGAGAATACGCGCATTTACGATATTTGTTGACTTAAACAACATTCAATGAGTTTTTTAAGCATATTTATTGATTGTTTTGACAATTTAAGTTGGATTTTATCGATATTCATCTTGTATACGTTTCTTTGCGACATAAAGTATTCCTACGCCGTACAAAATAACGGATTGTATGGCGGCCTCAAAGGGAAATAATATTAATAATTTAAAAAATTCGTAATTGGAATTATAAGAATTAAACGTTCTTTTCTTCAGAATTTATCGATGTGTAAACTCTGCCTTTTTACTCACAAACTTTACATAAAAGTGCTTCGCACTTTTATTCAGTTTGTGAGTAAAAAGGCAGAGTTTACACATCGATAAATTCTGAAAAAAGAACGTTTAATCCTATAATATCGAGGACGATTATATTTTATATTTAGACTAGTCACGTGATGCGGCAGTCACGCGATTTTAGCACATTGACTTGAAGTATTCATGTTACATATAAATGTCACTAGTGCAAGGGCATAACCAAGTCAAATTTCCAAGTTTCGTATATAAATATTTTCAACACGCATTGTAGTTTCTAAAAAGTGCTGCGATCCTGTCTAAATTCTGCAATTTCATTGTTAAAATTATATTTGTAGGACCGAATGCTGTATTTTTTGCTGGTCAATGGCATGAAATATTGATATGATTAAAGTACTTTTAAATTTCATCAGGATCGCAGCACTTTTCAGATACCTTACTAGTTCTATAGTTGAAATGTAAAAGCTTACTTTGATCCAAAGAGTGTATGCCCTTGCACTAGATCGATTTATTAAAACCCCCACATTACCCTCCGATGTACTTGCACACAAATATACGGCAGTGTCAATTAAATACGTAATGTACAGAAAATATATTAATAAAATAGTGAAGAAGACATAAAATTGAAGTTATTGGTCCATAGAATATCTATAAATAATATTTTATTTAATTAGAGAATACATATTTTGTTGAGAAGATATTACTAGATCTGTCTCTCACTGCTTACAAATTACGTCACGATGTAAGAAATGACGTCATATTGACAAGTGTAATGCAATCAAAGACTTGTTAATAACTTTCTATGTGGGATTTAACTAACGACAAAACAACACTCTGTACTAAGTTTTTATGTAGTTTGATGATTTCTTACTGGTTAAATTGGCAGATAAACTCATTTCGTGGTATTTTAAAGAAAAGTTGTATGACGTATATTGTGTATGATGTCATAGACAAGTTTTCCCGTACAAATTAGGCTCCGCCTCCTTTTTGTAACCTTAACTGTGCTGCGTGGTACTCAAAATAACTATTTACCGATATTTGCAAGAATTTGTAATAAACAGCAATATCTTCATGTTTAAATAGAAAATAATTAGTGATTTTCTCGTATATAAAATAGCATGTCTTTAAAATAATTCTCTTTTTAATGTGTCATTTGTCTGCATTCGGCTTCAGCCAAGCGCTTGCACTCGGTGACTCGGATTGTTGTTTACATCTAAAAACGTGGCGACATCAGCTGAGATTTGCAGTGGATTTAAATGCAATAACCACACAATCTTTAAAGAAAATAGGGATAGAATAAGAGACAAGGCATTGCTTCTCCATTTTACGAGAATATGAGGACATTAACTTTTCGGAAAATAGCAGAAAACAGACGATTTGCACCAGCTCCGTAGATCCATCACTGCACTGTAATTCCAGGCCAGGTATGTATACGCATATGTAGGTACATGTATAGATCTACAATATGTAGACATGCTTTTGTTAACATAAAAAACCCGAATAAGTTCATGTTCATTTAAATGTATTATCACAGTCAGTGAAAAACTGTAATGCAGTGTCTTGTGTGTAAACCACCCCCCCCCCCCATACTAAGTTCAAGTTGCACACTTTTTAGAATTATTAAAAATTAATTGCACTAAATATGTACTGAGTTCCTGTCAATTAGCTCATTTTCTTTGAGACAATATGTGTAATAGGCCAATGGAGGTCATCAGTAACACAAATTTAAACTAAATTAAATGAGATGTTTTCATTGTTTCAGTCAATGATTCACTAGTGACTAGGCCTAAACAAGCAATGATGTCTTTTGACATACAAATATGCTACACAATTAACAAAAAAAAATATCAGTATCAGTGTGTTGAAAACATATATAGAAGCCCCATATCAGATCTATGGTTGTAATTTCCTAGAATTTCTAAATTAATGAAAAAAATATTTATTTTTTGTTTAGATTACATGTACATTAAAATATTTATATAATGCTTTTATCATTGTAGCTGTTGTCCAGAGTTTCAGTCTTAAAGAATGAATAAATAAAAAATGCATCATTTCTCCACAGGGTACGTATACTTTAAAAGCATTTCACATTTTTAAAGTTTGCATGTACTTTACATTTTGGATTTTTTTCAGTTTGGTAATCTTTTAACTCAGAATTTTTTTTATAAAATATTCTATCAATAACTATTGTAAATGTCAGAGGTTTCACTTTCCCAGAGAAGTTTTGTAACACATTTTTCCCCATTCATATGGTTAACATAAATTCACTACAGTATACAATGTAGCATAATTTGTTTTGTCAAAGTAATGCCATTTTATTCTACAATGTATATATTTAGTAATCTCATAGCATATAACTGCATATATATTGTGTTGTAGGCCTAGCTATTCCTCACTGTTGGACAAATGGATTCATTCAGGCAGCAAGTTAATCCACCATTTAAGGAAAATGGTATGCTCAATATTAGCTATAAACCATGCAAAGTTTTTGATAATAAAACTAACAGAAGAATTGAAAACATGTATATGCATCCTGTTTTAAATGTTTCAATGTATTTTTTTCTTTCATTTTTGTAAACACAAATTACTTTCATTAATGGTATTTCCTGATTTTCTTATATTTTCAGAATTCATTTTATCCACAAGAATATGAAATGATGGAAATAATTTGCACCTGCCCAGCATTCCTACAGTTTGTCATTGGATTTGAAAAGAAATGTTTATTAAATAAATTTTCTAGATAAATAATTTGACTTTTTCATATATTTACTGTACAGGTGTTGAAAAGGCCATTAAGATCTGAAAATCTTAACTTGCATACTATTTTGTGTGGAAGGTACTAATGTCCATCAAGATCTTATTTCCAGCATGTGCATTGTGTTCATTTATTTTTCAATAATATGACCAAAAACAGGAGACTACAGATCCCCCTAATCGATTCAAATTAGGATAGAGGACGACCATATGATTCTGAGGGAAGGGGGGAGGGGGGGGGCAGGCGAGTTTTTCCAAGTCAGATTTTTTTTTTCATTTTCATGTCAATGAAGGAATATTAATATTTATTTCCGATCAATTAGATGAAGGACAGATTATTTATTCATTTTCCTCTTCAGTGAAAAGTCTAACATGCAAAAAAAAAAAAAATGTAAAAAAAACTCTGATTCGTGGGAGGGGGAGATCACTGATCTGCAAGTATTTATTTCTAAAATCTGCCAGCCCCTCAACCTCAAAATAAAATGGCTATCCCCTTAACAAATACAGGAGTATACCCCAATCCTTTTTAATTAGTTCCTAAGACTTATAACTTAGTTTATATCCCTTAATTAACAGTAAGCGGTCTGATTGAAAGCGATCGTAGATCTGAACATGATCTCGTATGCAGAAAGAAAAAAAATATTAACACAAGTGTGTGTACCATAGGCGTCGGAAGCAAAAATAGAGGAGGGGGCTAATTGAAAAGGGGGGGGGGGGCTAAACAAAAAGAAAAAGGTAAATTCCAATGCCTACATTATGTATATAATTTGCAAATAAGTAGGGAGGCTAAGCCCCCCCCCCCCGGGTTCCGACGCCTTTGCGTACAGTAGTGAGAGAGGGGAATAGATATTTAACTATTTATTAATGAAGGTAATACTTTAATTAACCATTTGTGTTCTACATAAATATATCGGCAATATTTAGACCTATTCATGTATATACACATCTTTGAGGAAATGCGGGAGGTTTGAAAGAATAAAATGTATATAACGTATGGAGAACGAATACACAGAAAAGAAATAAATGTCAAGGATTTTATGCATACCGTTTTGATTTAGTAAAATAAAAAGGGTCCAGCCCTGTCCGCATGTATATTTATTTAAAATTTACCAGGTAAACAAACTGTATCAAGTACTCAAGAGTTATCTCCCTTGCTGGGTCAATGATGCGTTTGAAAACTATAATTAGATTGACTCTTCCAAGATTTCAATTTTTAATCAAAAAGTGCAAGGGCGAGGCGACAATCTAAAGAGTAGGTTTTTATTTTAAATATTAATTTTATTGTATAGTTTTCAAAAAGTGATGCTCATTTCTTTGTAATCCTTTAGTTACTTTATAATTCGCGATGAAATTGGGAAAATATCCTATTTTTTATACATATCTGTCTGTTTTAGGTGAATAACTTAATTATATCGGAAAACTAACTGAATGAGCATCACTTTTGAGAAAGTATAGATACATAGAGACAACATAAAACATTATGCAGTTAATTTTTTGTTTGACTTGCCCTTGCACTTTTTTTTTAAATTTGACATCTCATTTTTTGACCTAAAATCGGAGCCCACGTGACTTCAGGGGGTCACATGATGTCAAAAAATACCAATGTGAAAAGCGATGGACATACTCTTCAAGATAACAAATAGATATTTGAACTAGAGTGTCTTGCTAAAAAAAAAAACTGTTAAACATTATACGTATCGAATTCCACGAGTTTTTATAGAAAATGTTGCCTTAACTGTACTGCGTATACAAAATTCATGTTACGACACATCATTTCTGAAAATTTCACGTCTTTCCATCCAGTAATATTCGAGAAATCGCGTGCACAAAATTAGAAAGTCAAAAAAATAATAAAAAGAATAATAATAACTAGAAACGATCTCGTTGCGAGCAACGAGAGGTCTTCCGTCCGATTCCGGAAAGGAAACCAGTAAAATCGAGCTGAAAATTGATTTAAAGGTCTTTGGATACGCAGATAATTTAAACGGGTCACAAGCAGTAATATTCAACACGCTATCTATTACACTATTTGAACCCGTACTATAAATTTACTTGTGTGTACATGCAATTCTGCAACAGTTCATCTGTCATACAATTATGAGAGGAGAGTTTTAATTCATAATTTTGCGCCAAAAGCCACGAGTAAATCTTGGTACCTTCTCTTTGGAATGTTCTATTAAATAGGTGTGATAGCTTAAATGAAGTAAAAAAATAAAACGTTCTTAATGCCTAAATTTCGAGGTTTAATTAGAAAGTATATTTAATACATTCTACACATTTAATATCGTATCTATGTAAGTAACACTGAAGCAGTGAAACGACTATGAATTTTTAACTTTTTGTAAATTTCCTGTTTATCCCCAAAGTTGACTTTCTCGATTATTTACACTTTTATGAAAGGGTTGGAATGTTACGCCGAAAACATGACTGGGCCTATCACATTCAATTTATGTTCAATGACTTGCATCAGATCTGTGAGAAAAATGAGTATATAAACTCCGTTAAACGCTCCTTTAAAAAAACACTCTTACCTCTGTCTTTTCTGTTAGTTTAATATGTCACAAGTGTGCATGGAAAAAATACGGTTACGTTTTATACTCTCTATTTATATTGTTTCATGTAAAAACTTTTACTTATACATGTAAATATGTTTTAAGATCTAATTTCCGTTTTGCACAACTAAAGGTTGTAGATACCGCATTTCATTTGTACATGTAGTCTTTTCTTTTTCTACTTTGATGACACGCCAAAACCAAATATGGTAGACGTTTGTGAAGACCTTGGATAAACACTTTAGTTTAACACAGAATTGCACCGTAACTACTACGTGAAAATCAACGTATTGATTTACATTTCATTTATCCTTACATATCTTTTGTTCAAGCAAACGCTCAGCTGACTCTTTAACCCCTACTCGCGAAATGTCGGACTTCAGAGAGACAGCCGCCATTTTGGTACCGCTTCAGATTTTGAAATATTAATATTTAGAGTTTAGATGCATCAATATTCAAACAAATTATATAGTAAGCATCAATAAAAAGGTCTCTATTAGCATTCAAAAAATAAATGAAAAATATTGAAAAACAAAAAAGTTAGAAAATACGATTTTTTTCATTCGCATCCAGTAACGACAGGAAGTACTGATGACGAACAAAAAGTCGCGTCCTGGTTAGTATCTATCACGATCTATAATCCCTGAAAGTTTTATGTTGATATCTTTAGCCGTTCTTGAGATTATCTGTAGACAAAATGTCATTTTAATTTCAGAAAATGGTCCGTAATTTGGCACCAAAAAGGAATTTCCAAAAAATCGCTCGAATAGATCAAATTCATGTAACAACACATCTTCACTGATAATTTCAAGTAATTCCATCCAGTAGTCTTCGAGAAATCGCGCACACAAAATCAGAAAGTCAAAAAAATAATAAAAAGAATAATAACTAGATACGATCTCGTTGCGAGCAACGAGAGGTCTTCCGTCCGATTCAGGGAAAAAACCCTCGTAAAATCGAGCTGAAAAATGATTCAAAAGTTTGGTCACAAGGAGGATTGAACCCTGGTCGCCAACGTGAATGCGCTTTTTTTCCCTTTTATCCCCAACGCGCAAACCATTAAGCTATCAGGAGTACTGCTGTAAATATACTTGGTTTGTGGGGATAATTGAATTTCATGATTGGAAACTGTTATTAAAGTAAGTGCGGTGAACCCAATTGTCTTCAGACTCCAAATGGTTGTATCTATAGGCCCACACAGGCGAAATTTTTCGAAGGTCATAAGTTTAGGCCCTGAAGGTTTGTTAACAACTTTTTTGGTGGAGGGGGCTATTTTGGAAATTTATTATGGAAGTACTGTAGTGAAGAAATATGTTAGGAATACACAGCTAGTGTGTAATATTTTGAGTTTAAATATACATCAAAATAAATCGAGAAACAGCACACTTCGCAATGAATATACACTTTCTTTTTCAATGGGAGGCACTGTAGCTCTCCGGTCTGTCAATATATTTTACCGGAGAGCTACAGTTCTCTCTAGTCCTAATCTCTCAAGTATGTGTCCAAAATATATATAGATTTAATATATAATATTTTTGGTATGGCTGTGGGCCCCTATTCTGACCACAAACTGGTCCTTTTTTTCTCAAGAATCCTGAATCCGCCACTGGTGTAGAATTATCGAATGGAGCTGGCTTTTACTTCATTTATTCTATATGAACTTAACTCTTTTCCATGCGATTTCATATATTAAGGCATGTTGATATAATCTTTCTCTGCACTTCTATTTACTTCTGCACTCGTCAATCTCCATTGGCGTCGGAAAAAAAGATATTATATAGGTATTGAAATTGGGATTTACTTTTTTTTATTGGTTTAGCCCCCTCACTTTCGATTAGCCCCCCCTTTCAATTTGCTTACTATGGCCATGTGCAGGCCATTCACAATTTCCCGCATAACGTCACGAGTAAATCGTGGCGCCTTTTTTTCTTTCGCTATTAGGAGTACTGCTCTAAATGTACTTGTCTATACTTTTGCAACAGTACACCTGTCTAAAAATTATAGAAGGCACCAAACGCCACGACTAAATCTTCGTGCCTTTTCTTTGGACTGATCTATTAAATAGGTGTGACAGCTTCAATGAAATTAAGAAAAAAGAATGTTCTTCTAGCCTTAATTCGAGGTTTACATCATATACCCCCATTCTTTTATACATGTACGATCATATGCATTTCTTTTATAACTAATATGTGAAAAAAGCATGCTAAAATTGAATGTTTGGGATTTTACGTTTAGATAAAGAAAATTCAGTTTAGTATACCTGAATATACAGCATGTCGCGTGTTGCAAAGTATTATCCAAGTAAGACTGCAGGATTACAAACTTAGCTTAATTATTTAAAAAACATATTCTTTACATGGCTGCTAGGCTAGCAAAATTCTTGTTAGAAATTCGTATCTGTACTTAAATTCCATGTACATGTAGCACTACGATCTTGAATGCGCCCCTAACGCACCCTCTATGAATAATGATATAATTATGTAAACAAATCACTCGGAGTTCCTTGGATGACTCGTTCCTCGCACACATGTTTGAATGGAGCGTAAAAGGAGTTAGCCGAGGATTGCCGATTGTAAACAAAAGGGGTTCGGTAATGCCATGGGCTCCTATAGTTGACATAATTTTTTTCTCCGTGGTGTAATATAGTTTTTTAAAAATGTGATTATAAATATATAAATATTTTTTTACAAATAAATGTTGTATATTATGTTCGATTTCAAAATGACGAGCTCTATTACGAGGAGTGATACTTTTTTTAGCGCTAAGCTTACGAAATACAGCGCCACTGAACAAGTTATGTAGCACTACCGAGTCATCTAAAAATATACAAACAAGCCTTTTTATTATCATACTTGCATCATGCAGAGATTTAATAAGCAAGAAAATTATTTTAATGTCATAAACTTTTCCTGAAGTTCAGATGGTAGGTCAAAGTTATCTTAAATATTCAGAAAAGAGCATCAAAAGTGGGGGTATATGATGTAAAGTTTTAGATATTACGAAAAAATTGTCAATTTTCTGTTAAAATTGGCTCATTTTTTCCCAGAACTTTCAGAATACATTTACTACATTTGTCATAATTCGTCGAAAAAATTCATAAGAAAGAATTTAATAGATATTTCAGAACAAGCACAACACATTTCACTGCAAAAACAGCTTTGTGTGCAACGAGCATGGAAAAATAGCAATCTAAAATTAACAGTGCTCTATAAATTTCAAAAGGGATAAATTGATAATTTTCTTCTAAAAAACCTTCCGCCACAAAATATAATCCCTGGATTAACCCTTCTTGAATGGAATTTAATTGCTGTTTTTGCAATGGATCTAGTTTAATTTGCATTGTAGAATCTAAATTCTATGGTAAAACTTAAAAATGATGCTGAATTTTAGAAATAAAGGTCCAGACCAAAATCGACTCAGAAGCACAGGATCGAACGTCCTTAAGCGGGGAACAATAAAAGCGTGTCTGTAGTTGTTTTGAACCAAAAACGAAGCATGCTCGACCAAAATCGAAATTAGGAATCGGAAATTATGCTGTCGTTAAATTCATGTAGTCGTTAAATTCAGGTACAAGTAAAATTGGACAGTGTCTTAATTCACGACCGTCGTGCACTTACTTTTTCAACGGCTATTCGCACGACCGTCGTGTACACAATTTTTCAGTGACTATTTGCACGACCTCATGTATAAAATTTTTCAGTGACTATTTGCAAGATCTTCGTGTTTTTTAATTTATAATATTTATCAGCTGTTCGCAGGACCATTTTATTTATTCATACCATCATTTATTATGGCATTCGTTTTTTCGCCCCCAGTTAAGTTCGGTACGCAGTAATTAAAGCCTAAAAAGCATGTTTGATGAGAAAACATCGCAAGAACTTTCTTTCATGATATTTATTTATATAGTAAATTGACATATAGGTCCAATGGGCAGGTCGTTGTAATGTAAATACATGCATGTTTCTATTAGAACTACCCTTGTATTGGTATATACACAAGTCATTTTAATAAAATATTTACTTAATATTTTGGTTGCCTCGGTTTACCCTAAACGAGCAAGGACGCATTTGATAAGCATTTTCGCCTATGCACTCTAGTACTGATTTCAAAATACACTTTTTCACCAAAAATTAGTAAGAAAACCTTAGTTTTATACTGCTACATGTACATGTATACAGGTGAAAACCCAAATTAAACAATAATGATAAATACATGTATACTATCCATAAAAATCATCAAGTTTGTATGGTGTATGTAGTAAATATTGACGTATGTATCTAAACGATGATAAACTGTTGATAAAGACCACAGGTGCTTTGGGACGGGACCCCCCCCCCCCCCCCCGTGTTCCGTACACCAACGGTTCTTTGACTATCATATATACTACATGTAACTAGACAGTGATTCCTTATATTTCCATTTCATTGTGAAACAAAAAACATTGATGTAACCATCAATTTTCGCCCGGGAAATGTATAAAGTAAACAATGGAAATGAGTCTTGATCATCAAACCGCTTAGATATTTGTGAAAGGCATGCGTCTTATTGATGGAGACGATAGTCGCGATTATTTTGAAAGCATATTGTCGGATATATATCAAACAAAAACGATACCATTTTAAACTTCAATCCCTCAGTTAATGTGGCTGCATAAAATATAAATTGAAGTTAGACACATGCATCAACTGTATTCATAAATGTATTTTAATTTTCCATTTTAGAATATAAAAGACGAACTGTGCAGAGTACCCCGGTACGTTTTTATGCGAGAAGTAAATTTTGATGTTCTAAAAAAAGGACCGGTCGTTTTTCCGATAGTACATAATTAGCAACTTTATACATTGTAGTGCTTTTAGCTGTTGGCACCACAAATATCGCCAATATATAGCGAATAAACAACAAACGCGAGCTGGCCACAAAATGTACTTGTATTTGTGTACAGTATAGCCCGCGTAATGTCACGGGAGATAACCAAAAAATAATACTGTAAAAATAGAAAATAAAAGAAGTCTATAAAACTAATCCGTTTTCACCACACTGCCCCCCTCTAGGCTCCTTTAAGTCCACTAAAGGTTAAGCCGATCTGGGCGACGTATTTCACAGCCAGCTCGAGTCCGCAGTGGCCTCGATTCCTGTCCAGCAATGATCTCCTCTTGTGTCTCCAGAGAATCATCTGAGTCCATGATTTCTTGGTTGGGCGCTCTGTCTGTTTTTCTGTTCACTTCACTTTGACATTCCTGTATGGTTTCCAAGTCGTTCTCTTCTGGGAGATTAAATCTGTTGACCCAGTCTGGTACGGAATCCGAGGTATATGCCTTAAGGCGATCGTGATGAATCACAGCCGTCTTTCTCCGTCCTTGTACCTCATACAAAACAGGCCCATATTTCTTTTTGACGATGAAAGGCCCCTCCAAAACAGATTGCAACTTGGCCGACTTACCCACCTGTTTTGCCATTTTGTTGACATAAACCAAATCACCAACTTGGTATTGCTTACTGGATAGACGCAGATCATAAAGACGCTTTTGCTTTATTTGCGCTTGCTGAAGTGATTTTTGCGCAACATCATGGGCTGTGCTCAGAGCATGTTTAAGTTTCTCAATGTATGTTGGGGTATCCAGTGGGTCTCGAATTGTCTCTGAGTCCTTGAAAACTAGTTCAGTCGGTTGGTGTACCTCTCTACCTAACATCATAAAGTTTAGTGATATTCCTGTGGCTTTGTGTGGAGTGCTTCGGTATGCAGAAGGAAAAGAGGCAACTGTTCATCCCAAGTTTTTTGCTCTTTGTCGACATAACACCGGATCATTTGCAAAACAGTCCTATTGAAGCGTTCAACCTGACCGTTAGAGGAAGGATGATAAGGTGTGGTCCTTGTTTGAGCAACTCCTAAAATTTGCACACAGTCCTGAACAGGTCACCTTGGAATTTTCTGCCCTGATCAGTATGGATCTCAAGAGGGGCGCCAAACCTAGCTATGAACTCCTCCACAAGCGTTTTTGCTGTTGTCTCACTGCACTGGTCTGGGACAGCATACGCCTCCACCCATTTGGTGAACTGGTCAGTTATTACCAGAATGTACTTATTGCCACTTGAACTTACAGGGAATGGGCCAAGTACATCAATATGCACACGATCTAGTGGAGCACCATAAATATAGGACTGCATTGCTGCTTTTCTTTTACGCGAAGCTCTCTTTTCCATACCACATGTGGCACAACTTGATACATAGTGCAGGACATCTGCTGTCAGACCATACCAATAGAAGCTGCGTTTTACTCTCTCCAGGGTTCTTCTTTCGCCTTGGTGTCCAGAGTATGGTGGATCATGACAACTCTCTATTACTTTCCTCCTAAGTGATTTTGGCACAAACAGTCGCAGTGACCGTGTATCTGAATCATGCAGGCATTCATAGTGGAGTATCCCATTGACCAGACAAAACTGTTCGCGGGTATGTTAAGGCAGCACATGGGCCAAAATTCGGCGAATTAAGACTTTTTTATAATTATGTAACACTAATAAACCGGAAAAGTCAAGAATAAAACTTTTGTTATAATTATGCATTCGATAGACTTCAATGGGACTTATACTACATGAAGCACTTCACCACGACGTCACCACGTGACGTCTATAATTAGAAAATATGCCTTAATAAAAAAGTGAAGAGTTCAACACTACCTCGGGGATAATAAATTTCAATTTGTAATAATAATTACGTAAAACATCTCTGTACCATGAAAAGTGCTGCTAGAATCCTACTGTCCTGTCACAGAAATAATTATTCAACACTTTCTGACGAAGTCTTCCCAAATTTTTTACATTTTGACAAACATCGAAAAAAATACAATAATTCACGCTTTCCAAAAACAATAGAATAAGAACTTTAGATAGAAACAAAAATTAAGTTTCAAAGTGTGCGGCGTAGTGTTGAACTTTTCCATTTTATTTGTTACGAACGACAGAGGAAAGGCTGATCGGCAAGTAAACACCCTCCCTACTTTAATTTTACGAAGAAATTTACCATACCTTATTCATAAGCTTTATTCCCACATGAATCACACATGATATTCATTCTAAATGCTTTTAAACTCCGATTTCTTGTGTTTGTTTACATGAATTCTCGTTACGTTTCACTTTCACTCTGCTTCTGCATGATCAACAGTTATGACGTCACGGGTTTGGTATTTAACCCCCGTGATAACTACAGAGACCCAGAAACGACAAAATTCTGTTTGTATTATGCCTCTGCATATTTTGATTAATTTTTACGACCTCAAATTAATCTTAGATATCGATTATTAGAAATTGTTATCTCTAAACTTCACGTCATGTAGCTTACTATGACGTCATATCATATAGGCAAGTAGAATATTTGGTTGTAACCTTAACCTACCTGCGTTGAAGATTGAGGAAATAACTCCTAGCTGCGGGACCGAGGATTCTTACATCACAGGCTTCCGGTTTGTCATGTAACAACCAGCTGGATACAAGTTGCGCTTCTTTGTCCTCAGATTGTGCGGTTTTTAAATCCTTTTGTTCCAACCAATTACAAGTACCAGGTTCGGAGGGTGTTACTTCACGAACTGTCAATGGTACAATATAATCAACATCCTCTGTAAATCTCTCCCACTGCTCTTCAACTCTCTGGCAGTATGCACACCCACCACAAGGTAACGACAAGTCCCAGCACTGTAACAATCACAAGTTGTCGTATCTAGCCGAGATAAGGCGTCTGCATTGCCATGAGATTTTCCTGCTCGGTGCTGAATGACAAAAGAATACTGACTCAATTCCTCGAGCCACCGAGCCAGCTGACCTTGAGGTGATTTGAAGCGGAATAACCAAGCCAAACTGCTGTGGTCAGTTCTGAAGAGGAATTTCCTGCCCAACAAATAATGCTTATACTGGTGACAAAAGGCAACCACTACCAGCAATTCTCGTCGAGTGACACAGTACCGCTCCTGTACAGGTCCTAGGCGCCTTCTGGAGAAAAAAAATCACCTTTTCAACGCCATCCTGTTCCTAAGAGAGGACCGCTCCAATGTTGAAATTGGAAGCATCTGTGTCGAGAATCATATTGTACCCTCAGCAAGTGGGTATGCAAGGACAGGAGCTGAAGCTAGTGCAATTTTTAGCTCCTCATCGCTGTCATCTGTTCTTCACCCCATTGGTACGGTACACCTTTGCGTGTGAGGCTGTGTAATGGACGAGCTATATCAGCGTACTCTTTCACAAATCTGCGATAGTAGTTCGTCAACCCTAAAAAGGCTTGGAGCTCCTTAAGACTTCCTGCAATTGTCCATCTCTGCACATCTTGAATCAGCAAGGGATTCGCACGAACGCCATCTTTGCTTACAACATGACCCAAAAATACGACCTCCTCTTGGAATAAGCTGCATTTTTTCGGCTTTAGCTTTAGTCCAAATTCTCGAAATCGGAGAAACGCCTTTTTAAGATAACTTAAGTGCTTATGAAATGTACTCCCCGTGATGATTACATCATCTAGGTAGATAAGAAGGATGATCTACTGAAGTCCTCTTAAAACCAATTTCATTCCTCATTGAAAGGTAGAGGGTGCATTGCAGAGCCCGAAAGGCATTCGTGCGTATTCAAACAAGCCATGCCTGTTAATAATTGCAGTCTTGGGTCTGTCACTTTCACGAACTTCAAACTGGTGATACCCACTCATAAGGTCAAGTGTGGAGAACAGTTTGGATCCCCCTAAAGTGTCCAGACACTCCTCAATCTTAGGCAGAGGATATGCATCTTTCTGTGTGACTTCGTTTAGCTTCCGATAGTCCACGCACCAGCGTACTCCACTATCCTTTTTGCGGACTAACACTACAGGAGATGCCCATGCAGAGCTTGAGGGAACTACCACACCATTTTCCAACTGTTTTTTCAAATATTCAGCTTCTTCCCTCTGGAAACTTAGAGGTGTTCGTCTCGCAGGTTGTCTGATAGGTTTTGATCCATCTGTGTTGATTTTGTGCTTAATTGCAGTGAAAGTGCCAAGATCATAGTTCTCTCTAGAGAAAAAATCTTCAAATTCAGAGAGTAAGCTGACAAGTGCCTGTTGTTCCAATTTAGTCATATTCTTTGATGATTTCTCTGCCAGCTCTACTAGGTGGGCTGGTACAGTTCCATTTTCAGCTTGTCTACCTATCGTTTCTTCAACAGTGACTTCACTTTGATGTGCTGCATCTACACTTACTGCATCAGCATCCTCACTGACTTCTGTCAACTTCCCCAAATGGGTTCCCTTAGCAAGGCGAATTTTCTTATCTCTGACATTTAAAACCCGAACAGGTACTTTGTCCTTCATATTGACTAAGCAAGATCCAACCAAAACACCATTAGGAAGATCATCATTGCAACTGTCTAAGACAGACAATAGACCACGTTGGGGTACTTGTACGCAACTAGGTTAAGGGCTACCCAAAGGTAGATCAGTGTATGCAGAGCCTCAGGAATGCGATTATGACGTCACAGTGAAATTGTACAAATGAATCTCGGCGAAGAAATAATAATAATCTTTTTCAAATACTATTACATACTTTGATTTCTTATAATTATTGTAAATATAAATCAATGTGTAACTTATCTTGTCATTATAACACTATTTGAATGTAAAATCAAAGCCGCATTGATCTCGCTTTACTAACAGATATGACGTCATAGGCTAGTTTGACACGTAGTTTCTATGTACTTGAGACGTAGATCAAGCTATTAGTGGAACTGAAAATATGAAAATTAAAACTAAACGAGCGTGATCTGACTGAAATTGAATAATATTTTTGAATGCATTAATCAATACTTCACAGTCTTATTTAATTGATAACTATTATGTCTTTTATAAAGCCGCAGTCATGCACTTTTATACAGAAACGAACTACAATCACAGGTACAACCCCTCCAAAATCTTTAAAAGTTTAACGATATCCGCTTGATTATAAATTATAATATTTATACACATGTACTACTGTCCATACTACTTTGAAAAGTGCTGGGAGCAAGTTGTGCGCTGTTGATTTTTTCCGTAGTTTTACATTACTTCAATGCGTATAGAGTAAATGCACATAGTTTATAGAAAGTCGGCTAAATTTTATATAATTACCGGGCATGGAGAAATTGCTCCAAGCACTTTTCTAGTTAAGAAATTTGTCTTAAAGAAAACACAATCAATAACATAATGAAAAATTATCCGTATATCGTTGAACTTTTACGGTCTTTGTATCCGTACATATTTTTTCCTAATTTTAAACATGTCACGTGACAAACAGCTGATATACGTGAAGTCGCTTTCGCCGAACTCGGTTGAGACCCCATACATACATATGCATTAGTATAATTCCCATTATATTAAAATTCAAGATAATAAAAAAAAATATCAACATTATATTGGTTTTTTCGGAATATTTTAAGACATATTTCCTATAGGCGGCCTTAACCTAGCTGCGAACTCTTCGAACAATAATCTTCTCACTCTGAGGAGGTATCAAACAGCTTTCATCGACCATTACAGAGCTGCAAGCTGGGTAACTGTTATCGCAGCTCAGGGTTCCAGATATTATTTCTTTTCCAATGCGAAGGTTACCGTGACAAGTGAATATAACAGCTTCTAGGGAGTTGAGAAAATCCATTCCAATCAAAACAGAATCCCGTAGTGATGCAACATATACTGGCCAGTGGGTTGATTGGCTGCCAGATTGGATTGTTGCAGTGACACCTCCAAATGCAGTCATCTGTGCACCATCTTCTGCATTCATGAGTCGAACTTGCTTGCAGTTACTCGTAACAATTCCTGCCTCTTGGGAATGGTAGAAGAGACAATAGTAGCATCCGCACCAGTATCCACAACACCTTTGGTCTGGACATCATTCACAAAGACAGGGATTACGATTCCCTTCCCAGCTCCATGAAGCCTTGTGCACTTGATTTGTTCTGCTGTCTTTGATGTCTCTTCCTTTACTGTTGGCATTTTCTGTTCCTGCAATTTGACTGTTTGGGGTCGAGATTTGCAGTCACTTTTGAAGTGCCCAGTCTGTCCACATTGAAAACATCTACTTTCTATATCCTTTTGTAGGTGGTCTCGTTTCAGTCTCTCTTTCTCCTGGTTCCGTTTAAGTTGCGACTCTATTTGCTTACGACGGTTGTCTAGCTGCTCCATGGTAATATATGTGGGTTTCTGAATCCGATGCACTCCTAGAATCTCTGCCTCATCATCAGGAGGTCCACCATCATGAGAATCATCTGTCCAGGTTACCCTCCTAGTCCTTTCTCGCCTCTGATAGTCATTATCTCGTCCCACAGTGGCCCTGTAATTGTGCTCTTGATATGTGACGAGCTCTATCGCTTCATTAAGTGTCTTAGGGTTTCTGTTTAGCACATCATATGCAATCCGGGTATTGCGGTATCCTCTTAAGAAAGATTCTGCAGCAAGTTGATCTTGCATTTCCAAGTCAGTACCAGGATAAGCTTGGGTAATTAAGCGACGCACTTCTTCACCAAACTCATCATTTGACTCTCCCTTTTGTCGAATCTCGGCAAGTTTCCTGCGAACAGTGGCTTGAGGATCCTTGCGCCCAAAGCGTTTAGTTAGGCTGTCGCGTATTGAGATGTAGTTGCCTGTCAGTGCTTTAGGCAAGGAGCAGACATACCACATTGCCTTACCCTTCAGACTTTCATAGAGGCGGTCTATTTTCTCAGTTTCCGTCCAGTTATACCGCTCCGCTAGTCTTTCAAATGGAACAAGGAAAACTTCTTCCTTACCTTCATACGTTGGAAGTTTAGTCTGAGGACCTCTTGGTGCAGATTGATTGTTCTCTGAGGATCTGGGTACACCTCGGGAGCCAGGTTTATAAGGAGAAGTTCTCTGTCCTTCCCTAGCTTCATTGACATGCAAGGTTTCATCAAATGGTCGGTCTGTTCCCCTTCGGTCTGAGGTGAAGTCAGGTGCATAACCAGCAAATGAGGGTGGCTGAGACGATGGTGTCCACCACGAAGTTGCATGACCTTGTGACCTTGGGGTTGGTGCAACATCCGAAAACTGTGAACTAACTGGCGGATACTGTCCACTTTGCATCAATCCCGAAGCCGCGTGTGGCCTCGGGGTTGAAGGAAATGGTGGTTTTCTCAGAGAATGACTTATCTCCTCCTTTGATTCCTCAAGAAATTCTGAAATATGGCTTGCTGTATGGCGATCTGTTTTGTTGAAGTTTCTATTATTACTTGCATGATCTGTGCAAATAATTCTTGATTCTTGCTGCTGCCTGTCAACAGAAGAACTACAAGACTCAAGTATCTTGTGCAGCCAAACATTGTCTTCCTCATTTTTATTGTAAGTAGCTATTCCACTGACACTTTGTGTAAAGTCAGTATTCTTCATCATTTCATCATCAGTGTTTTTGGCCTTGTTCGCCATGTTGGAATGAGAGGAACTCTTGTTCATCTACCTCAAGTGTATCACGTGGGGTGTAACACTCCCTAACTAGAAAACTGACCAGTCAGCAAGGGCCCTGCCATGGGGTAGAATTATAAGGGTGCACCTTACGGACTGATTAAAAATGTACGAAGAATAAGCAACAGCAACTGTATTCTTAAAATTTCAAGATAATTTATGAATATTCAAAAACCTGTAAATAATACACCTGTATTTACATTAGGCAGTAAAGAACAACTTAATGCTGAATGTACATTTTAAGAATAATGAAGCTTATGTTATATAAAATGCCAGCCTTCAATGAATGTAAATATCATGAAGACGACCTTAACTTCAAAACAAACAGCAGTTGCAGACAAAGGTTTTCATTAATCTTAAAGTGACAGATAAAGATAAGCCTACTAAATTTTCTGCAGCAGGCTAGATAATTAATCCTAAGGGATTATCTGTACCTCTCATCCTTTCTTCTAAAGTTACTATAAGAACGTTTTCAGTATTTATAATGATACAATGGGGTTTTTATACAGCTTCCTTAAAAATTAATAATATTCTTAAATTTACATAAAGGGAAAAAAAGTAAGAATAAAAAATATATCTTCTTTAATCTATTTCTTGTTTTCAGAATTCAATGAAATCATAACTATTTTAACAAAAATAAAGTAAGAACATTTATATTTAAATCCACATTTAAGAGTGTTCATAACATTCCAAATTGACTTAACTTCAAAACAAACTTCACATGCAGACAGATGTGTAATTCATCTCAATTTGACAGATAAAGATAATGCTTTGGATTTTCTTCAGGAGGAAGGCTAATTAATCCCAAGGGACTCATAGCAGCATTCAGTTTACAATGGGAACATGTTTAGCAGTTATCTCTCTTTGCCAATGCATTCTTATATAAATTTAGGGAATCTACCCCACCACCCAGCTCTAAACCAGGGGACATACAGAAACAAACTTAGCATCAAAATATGTCTTTCTGCCTATTGAACTACCATACCAAATTTGATCTTAATTTGGCAACTATGAAAACATTATTAGGAAAAAACAGAAAATTTGTGGACGGAAGAGTGACAGACGGACAGACAGACAGACGGACAGACAGAGTGATTACTAAAGGACACCCGCAAATCCTTGCGGGGCCCTAATAATGTCAAGCTCGAGTCGCCGTAACCACTTCTGGGACAATAGGTGGCCTGGGTGCAAACCGTCCGATAGCAACTCAAAAAAGTATCTCTTTTTACCCCGTCTGCAGTCCCGCAAGTCAGCATTGAACTTATGTTACGACCTAGACCTTGGTTTATCTGTTCAATATGTGTATTGAGGAGATCTACCTGTATCTCAACGTCTTTGTCCGAGTCGAGGAATACTGTTGGATTCTGATGCCCCTTGATATCGTTGTACAGGGAAACTAAATAAATAGGTATGCCAATAAACTTAATGCGGCAGTGTTGCAACCACTATTGAAATAACGACCAATATTGAAATAATTATATCAGTAGTGGTTGAGAGTGCATTTCAATACCAAACATAGTAAGCAACCACTATTGAAATACAACCACTATTGATATAATTCTATCAATAATGGTTGAGAGTGCATTTCAATAACAAACATAGCTAATAACCACTATTGAAATACAACCACTATTGAAATGATTATATCAATAGTGGTTGATAGTGCATTTCAATAACAAGCATAGGTAATAACCACTATTGAAATACAACCACTATTGAAATAATTATATCAATTGTGGTTGAGAGTGCATTTCAATAACGAACATAGCTAATAACCACTATTGAAATACAACGACTATTGATATAATTATATCAATAGTGGTTGAGGGTGCATTTCAATAACGAACATAGGTAATAACCACTGTTGATATACAACCACTATTGAAATAATAATATCAATAGTTGTTGAGAATGCATTTCAATAGCAAACACAGGTAATAACCACTATTGAAATACAGCCACTATTGAAATAATTATTTCAATAATGGTTGATAGTGCTATAAAGTTTCAAGTATTGATAAAGTTTTATAAAGTTTCAAAGATTTTTACAAAGTTTTCCAAAGTTATCACCAAAGTTTTCTAAAGTATCAAAGTTTTCGATAAAGTTTTACAAAGTTTTCGATAAAGTTTTACAAAGTTTTAAACTTTTCAATAAAGTTTTTTTTCAAGTTTCAAAGTTTTTGATAAAGTTTTTCAAATATCAAAGCTTTCGATAAATTTTTTAAAGTGTCAACAATTTTTGCAAAAGTTTATCAAAATGTCAAAGTTTTACAAAGTTTCAAAATTTTCGATAATGTTTTACAAAATTTCAAAGTTTTCGATAAAGTTTTTCAAAGTTTTTGGTAAAGTATTAGAAAGTTTGAAAGTTTTAAATAAAGTTTTTTCAAAGATTTCGATAGTTTTTTAAAAGTTTTCGATAAAGTTTTACAAAGTTTCAAAGTTTTCTATAAAGTTTTACAAAGTTTTCTATAATATTTATTATTTCACTGATGAAGGTTGACATGGCCGGATCATTTGTTTTCGCTCATTATGAATTTTTTAAAAAATCTGGGTAAAGAACCAAATGAGCGTTACAGAATAATGCTCATACGAGGGTTCAATGCTGATACTATGAAAGCCCTGTCGACTGTCATAGCCTTCATACTAAATAACAATGTCCCTACTCAATCTTACGATCAAAGAATTTTTCGGGAAAATCGGAGAGTCTTGAGACATATGATAAGCCCATTAATTTCTCTCTCGAGAAAAAGGAGGACTCTGGAAAGATATAATAGTATAACTGATTCCTAGACTTCTCCGTGAGTATTACAACAGAAACACATGTCTACTTAAATTAAGACAGAGTCTTGACATGATCTAGATAAAATTGATTAGAATGAAACTATTTTTTTCTATTGTGAGGAATGTGATAGTTCCCTTATCGACAAATTTTGCGCGGTATGCAATATTATTTAAACTGGAATTTAAGGTACGCAGGATTTCCAATCATTTTAGCGCTTAAACCTTTCACAAAACATACAGTATATCAAGCAATTCGGAGTGACACTACTTTCTCATTTCATTACCATTCATGGAGTTACCAAGTCGTGAAAAAAATAATTCCAAAAGGAAAAGAGACGAAAACGATGATTTTAATAGTAGTAATGATGAAGTGTTTTGTGTTGAGTTAGAGTCTACCGAACGGAAATGTAAGAAATTCAAACAATCAGAGAGTTATTTTTTGTGTGGTGTGTGTGGAAAACAAATAAAACATAGACAAAGTTTTGACAATCATATGCAATCCCATGTTTCATCTTTTTCCTGCAAATGTGGTAAAATATTTAAACACAAACGAAACCTTGCGATGCATCAAAAGCGATGCTTGAAAAGAGTGTTTACTTTTAATCGCAATCAGTGTGAACAAAGGTTTCCCACATTTCGAGATTTGTCATCACACATGGATGCTGAGCATCGTCAAAGGGAAGGAAGAGCACCAGTAACGGTAAGGGATATTTCATCTTCAGACCAGCTGTATTCTTCTGAAGATCAAGACAAAAAACTTTTGAATAACGTAGAGAGCAGACCTGCGCTTAACGGTGCAGACTAAGAAGTCGCACATTCACTTCCCTCAATAATGATGAAGGAGAACATGATTTGAACAGGGCTTTTCAACAAATGCAAAATACCATTGAGGAGTTTGTACATCAGGATTCGAATTGGCGCATGGATTTAGTTATAGGATTAGAACTAAGCATAGTACCTTACAAACCTCTCTCGGCTAAAAAATATTTAAGTCTCCCTCAAGAAATTTAATATCTCAAAGGAATTGTCAACATTCAAAATGATGATGAAAAGTGCTTTTTGTGGAGTGTTTTAGCAGCCCTGCATCCTGTGGGAAAACAATGCCCAAAGAGTTCGACATTATACCGCGTTTGAAAACGAGCTTAATTTGGAAGGAATCAGTTTCCCAACACCCATTTCACAAATCAAAAAGTTTGAAAAACAAAACAATATTTCAATTAATGTGTTTGGATTTGAAAAAGAATTATTCCCTTTACACATTTCTCAGCAGGATATGACCACTACAACAATCGATCTCTTGTATATTCAACAGGATGGAAATAGCCACTATTGTTTGATTAAAGATTTAAATCGTGTTTTGGGGTTCACCAAGCGATATAAGATTAAGAATTATTTTTATCGACGATGTTTACACGGTTTCTTTCGAGAAAATTTATTAAAGGAGCAAATGCCCTATTGCCGACAATTTGTCTGTCAGAAAGTAGAATACCCTACTGAAGGTAAAAATAACATTTTGAAGTTTCAAAACTTTTACAAAAAAATGAGAGTACCTTTCGTCATTTATTGTGTTTTTGAAACCCTGTTGCATAAAATCGAAACATGCTCTCCCAACTTTGAAAAATCTAGCACAACCCATGAGGCCCACTTCGATCCTTGTGGATATGCATACCAAGCCATATGTACCAATTCTATATACACAAACCCCCCAGTCGTGCACGGAGGGCAAACGGGAGAAAATGTAGTCGAGCATTTTCTAGATAGTTTATTAAGAGGGGAGGAATATATCAAGGATATCCTCTCGGATGATGAGCCCCTCCTCATGACTAAGGAAACAGAAAAGCAGTTCCGTTTAGCAACCCAGTGTCATATCTGTTAAAAACCGTTCAATGACAAAACCAAAAAGGTCCGTGAACATTACCATATTGGGGTGGAGGGAGATAAAGATTCTCCAGAATATAAAAATTTTCGAGGTGCTGCTTGCAACTCTTGTAATATCAATTTTCAAGAACCCAAATTTATCCCACTTATCTTTCACAACTTCTTATGACGGATCCTCTCATGTATAATATTTTTGAGCTGGGGCTACGTGGTAGAGTGTCTATAATTAGTAAAAAATTTAGCGAGGCAAATCATCCTGATTTTGAAAATTATGACCCTTCCAAACCTATAAAAAATCTCATTTACTTGGACGCTAATAATTTGTATGGGGGTGTCATGCGTGTCCCCCTCCCCATCGGCTTCATGCGCTGGTTAGATAAGAGTGAAAAGGACCATTTTGATGTTACAAAGGTCTCCACAGACAGTAAGGTAGGCTACACTTTAGAGGTTGATCTAGAGTACCCTGCAGAGTTGCACGATGAACACAATTGTTACCCTCTAGCCCCCGAACACAAACTCGTGCAGGACGAAGAACTTTCCCCTTATAGTCAACAACTTTGGGAGGAGCTACACGCGACAGATGGACTCACAATGCGAAGGCGTGGCAAGACGTCTAAACTAATTCCCATTTTAGAAAATAAAATGCATTACGTCCTTCATTATCAAAACTTGCAACTTTATTTATCATTAGGGATGAAAGTTACTAAAGTGCATCGAATTTCAGAGTATCGTCAAGAACCCTGGTTGAAAACTTACATCGATTTCAATTCCAGCAAAAGAAGAAATGCCAAAAACGACTTTGAAAAAGATTTCTTCAAATTAATGAACAATGCCGTATTTGGTAAAACTATGGAGAACTTGAGAAATCGTGTCGATATTAAATTAGTTCATACAGAAAGAAAACTGAAGAAATTATGTGCCAAACCATATTTCGGTCGTTTTAAACTATTCAATGAAGATCTGGTGGAAGTTGAAAACAAAAAAGTTAAGCTTCTCCTGAACAAACCCGTTTACATTGAACAGACCATACTGGATTTATCGACGCTAATCATGTATTATTTCCATTACAACTTTATGAAAAGGATGTATGGGGATCAAATTCTGTTACTATTCACAGACACAGACAGTCTGATGTATGAAATAATAACTCAATATTTAGATAGAGACATAGCCAGACACAGACCTCTTCGACTTATCTAACTATCCGCCCAACCATTCACTTCATGACAACTCAAACAAAAAAGTGGTGTTGAAGTTTAAAAATGAAACAGCAGGTAATTTGACAATTGCATAATTCTTTTTTCGTTGACTTTTTTTAACCTTACTAGCTCATTAATGTTTTCGTAAGTATTCAGATTTCTTACTTTATTTTTTCAAGGTGTTCCAGTTCAACAATTTGTGGACCCAAGACCAAAGTTGTACTCTTTACTTTTAAACAATGGAGATGAAAAAGGAGAGTCTCGAAATCCGTCATCAAAAATGAGTTAAAGCATTCCATGTATAAAGACTGCTTACTCAACCGATCCAAATATAAACACAACATGACTTTAATCCGCAGTGATAACCACGAACTTTATTGTGATAAAGTCAATAAAACTTCATTATCTTGTTTCGATGATAAACGCTTTGTAAAGTCTTGTGGAGTAGAGACATTGGCTTATGGACATTGTGACATTGAGATAGTACAAAATTCGCAAAATTTATTCAGTAGCTAAATAATGCATACATTGTATGAAGGTACAAAAAATTATCATCAAGAGAAGAAAAGATTATTTGCAAACTTTTATATAATGAGAATTTATTATAGATTAATTTTCTAGTATTTATGAAAGCATAACAAATGATGAATACGTTAAAGAAAAATATTTCTAAAAAAATGTTGGTTTTCTTTTCCTTTTTCTGGTCTTAGTCGTAAGTTCATTTGTAAAATGGACCCCTGGAAATGTTCAAAGTCTTATTACATACCTTAAGGCTGGTTAAGCTAAGGTTAAAACCATCGAAAATCAGAATATCCTATTTTGGTTACTATAAGAATTAGAAACAAAATGTGTAACTCGGTTGGAAGGTTAAAATAAAATCTGTATTTAAGAAGGTAAAATTCAGATTAAGTAAACAAAGAATAACATGAACATTTCCTCCAGTGAATACGGTTCCTATTTTAAGTAGTATTACACTTTAAAAAATGTCTTAGGGTGCAAACAATACTACGATACAGGTTAAAGATAAAAAAAAATCAGTTACCTTTCCAAATTATCTTTGCACTTCAAAAACTCTTTATACCATGCCTTTAAGTTTTGTTTAATTACCTCTTAGTTTTGAAGGTCACAAAGGTGAAATTATGAAATTACACACACACACACTCTCTCACAAAAAATTAATTGAACAAACATCAGCCTTATTCCTTTTGGTTACATCTTTTGGTGCATTGTTATGTAAAGTTATATATGGGATCGTTTTAACTCTGCACTATATCTGGTAAAACGTCTATACATCGTTTTGTTCTATTTTTTCGTAAAGTATCTAAATATTCTAGACTTTAAAGTCTGTATAACATGCTCAGAATAATTGTCCTTGGTGTCTGAATTTTGAGTTGTGAAAATGTATATATCTTGAGATTTATAATACTCCTACAACTATATTTCTTTACATTTATAGCAGTTCAGAGAATTTCCCTCCTCTAATTGTTGATAAATAGTTATTCTGACTATTGAAACACATTTCCTTCCAAGTTATAAAAATAACTTATTTAAAATTAGGGATGGTTCATCGCTGAAGTGCAGAGTGATTCTGGTGAAATAACTCTTTTTCATGTTGCTACTTAAATTTTCTATTGCATTTTTTTTTTATTTTGGTCATATTACACAATGATTTTTTTAAATACCCAAATTAAAATGCCTCGTTCTTTATAAATTGTTCAATGAAATCAGACTTCTTTCTAATCCCTTACAATCTGATCTAAAATCCACAGATTAGTTTAAATGTCTAACTACCGAAAACACAGAAAATACCTTACATTCCTTTGACGTCACACCGTGAAATACCCCATAAATACCCTACATTCCAATGACGTCACACATTCCACATACCTGAAGTCTGGCAGGCTGGGCCAGGAGCCCTATTTTGCTACTACTTAAGATCTTGCATAATACAAATGCCAATATTTATACTTTATACTCGTACTGAACACGTGATTACGTTCAGTATATAACGCAGCACAGTTAAGGTTACAAATGGAAATATCAGCGACTTTTAAGAAAAAAGAATATACTTTATTAAGATAGGCGATTCTTTTTAGGACTTCAATGATATAAAAGAAATGTAATATGGTTTCAATCAACATGTTGGGGACATTTAGATTTTTTATTTAGACTTGTCACGTGATGTCGACGTCACATGATTTAGCAATTATACTTGCAGTTTAGAGGTCATCTATAAATTCCAATATTGCAAGGGCATAACCAAGTTAAAATACTTAGTTTAATTTATAATCCTTTTCAACACTATATGTAGTTTGTGAAAAGTGATGCGAACCTATATAGATTCCCTTTTCTAATTGCAAAAATTTAATTTGATGGACGGTAGGTTGAATATTTTGCTGGTCAACTTCATCAAATATAGCGACAATTGATTTATTTGCAAGATTTCATGAGGTTCGCAGCACTTTTCAAATACCTTAATGCTTCTTAAGTTTATGTGTAAAAATTTGACAAGATATATTCCGGGTTGCCCTTGCAATTAATCAATTTATTAGGGCCATTCCATTACCTTTTCAATGAATCTGCATACAAACACACGACAGTATCTTTGTATGGAGAATGTACGGACAGTTTATGAATAAAATACTAAAATATACATCGCATCTAAGTTAACAGCCTTGTATTTAACTGCAAATAACATTTTATTTGAGAACAAAAGACATTTTTCATTGTACAAAATGTGACTTGATCAGCCTCTCACTGTGTACAAATTGCGTCATTTTTGCTTGATGACTTCACATTGACAAGTGCACTGCGATTGATGCATCGTTTATTTACTGTTGTGTGGGATTTAACAAACGACAAAACTGCATGTCATAGTAAGTTTGTATGTAGTATACAGCTATCCAGCTGTTTGAAATAGCATATAATTTCATTTTGTGGTATTTTGAAGACCTTATATTATGTGTGACGTCATAGTAAACATTTCCCGTACAAATTAGGTCCCGCCTCTTTACTGTAACCTTAACTGTTCTGCGAACGCTGTGGACATTAATTACGCCATAAACGCAATATTTTGGTAATATAGAAGGAAACCTTGAAATTATTTAGCAAAAAATCTAGCGAGAAGACAAATTGATTTTTTGAATATCAATAGTTTTGATTTTAACTAGTTTGGAAATTTTGAAACTCCTGAATAACTCGTCACCGTCTTTGAAAAGTTATCTAACCTTTTTATAAAAAGCTATTTTTCACAAAATTGGCTTAAAAGGTCTTTTTTTCATATATTTCAATTTTAAAGCGTAAAAAAACAGTGTTTACAGTAATATAATATTAAAACAACGTACAGGCAAATTCAATAGAAATTGCAGATAAATCGCTGTAAATTCTAAGGAACATTACATAAAATGTTCAGGATATGTTTTCGTGTAAGAATGTTTATGCAGTAAACCCGCGACCTACATAAATCAAATAGAACGAAACTATACATACTGACTACTGTAAATCACTTTTTATTCGCGAGAACTTTATTTTCGCGTAATTACGCGAGACAGTGTGCTCGCGAAAATTAAATTCACGCGTATAATATTATTCCTTAAAATTATATAGAGCAATAACCATAATTCGTGAAAATTTTCTCTCGCTAATCAAGAGTCAATGACTATCTCGCGAAAATAAGGTGTCGCGAAAATTTAGTGATCTACAGTAAATAAATATTCATATATATGTATAATGTGTTGATTTAAAGTTTTGTTTTATACGATGAGGGTGGACATTGTCTGCGTATTTTTTTTTAATGATCCTCTATAAATATATGTTTTAAACAGTATGTGTTCATGATTTTAAAAACGTTTTCTTTTTTCCTTCATTCTATCAAATCTAACATATCATGGCATATCATGTAATATACATTCACCATGTGTTTTTTTTACCCGGGTAACATTCCATCACGTGACATACCAATTTTGCCACTTCTTGTGAAAATAGTTCAACTAAAGAAATAGTAAGACAGTTATTTTAATCACATCAGCGATGTGTAAGGTACCTTCAGTTAATTTCGTTTTGAACCTAAGTTTGTGTTTGTAAATACTGCATGGAGAGAGAGAGAGAGAGAGAGAGAGAGAGAGAGAGAGAGAGAGAGAGAGAGAGAGAGAGAGAGAGAGAGAAATGTCTAGTATTTTCTAGATCTATAGAATATTGTTTTTTCATAAGGTCAAATTAAAAAAAATGGAAAGATAACAGAGTCAATGATCCTTAAAAAATCTGAAAGAACAGCAAACTGAGAACTGTGTATAAGACTCGGACCTAAGTTATCCCAGAGCTTGAATCAGGTGCCCTGTGTATTGATCAGGTAGACAAAACATTCCGTAATCAAATTTAGACCAAAAGTAATGTTTGGAATAACTTAATGTGTTTGTGAAACACTGATGCCCCCATATCGCAAAAAATTAGCAAAGATTAAACTTTTCTTAAATGCAAACTCACTGGAAATACAGCTCTGAAACATGAAACCAGGCCAGGGTAAAAATAATTCACCAGTCTGGAAATCTTGGTATCCAGTGACGTGTCTTTTTGCAAGGATTGTTTTGAACATATTTTATTGTATAAACAAAAGGATTGGCAACAAGTTCTTTCAACTTACGAGTTCCTCTCCTTAAATATAACTATATGTCATGCAATTAAAATACATGTAGTACATTGAGATATATATACAGAAGAGATACAAGTGAGATATTTGTTCAGAAATATAACAATTTAAAATCTACAAGATTCGTCAATAAATTTATGCACAGCAGCAAAAATATATGTGTTTGTTTCTACAGGCAAATTAACATCACCACATAATAACAAATTTGTGTCAATGTTGACCAATTCGTCAAGTAAAAATAGGAAGGATTACATATGTATAGTATGACATCACGAGCCCTTAACGTTCAAAAGTTATATATATGGCCAAGGTTAAAGTTTTTTCATAAGTACAATAATCTCCAAGGTCAAGGTCAAAAGGTCAAGGTAATTGGTATTTAATGAAAAGTCTTGCCTCAAGGATTACGTATGTAAAGTATGGAAGCCTAAGTCCGAAACGTTTAGAAGTTATGGCCAAGGTTTTAAAATCAATAAGTAGGTAAAACTCCAAGGCCATAGGGTCAAAAGGTTTTCCTATCAAATGAAAGGTCTTGTCACAAGCAGTAAACATGTAAAGTATGAAAGCACCAGCCCAAATCTTTAAAAGTTGTCGTCATGCTTTGCTTTTTTGAAGTATGCCAAACTCCAAGGTCAAGGTCAATGGGACAAAGTTCTGGGTTTCCAATGAAGGATCTTTTTACAAGTATTACATATGTGAAGTATGAAAGCCGTATCCCTTATCGTTCAAAAGTTATGGCAAAGGTTAAAGTTTTTTCACGAGTACGGAAATCTACAAGGTCAAAAGGTCAAGGTTGTTGGTATCCAATGTAGGTCTTTCAACAAAGCATACATGTGTGAAATTTAAATGTCCTGGTACATGTATCTATTGTTCAAAACATATGGCCAAAGTAAAAGTTTAAAATTTTCATGTAAAAGTAGGTCAAACTCCAAGGTCAAGGTCAAAGGGTCAAATTTGGTGGTACCTGAAGAAAGGTCTTGTCTTACGAAATACACATGTGAAATATGAAAGACATAGTTCCACTTAATCAAAATATACGAGCAAGGTAAAAGTTTTTGCGGACAATCAGACAAACAGAGAGACAGAGAGACAGCTAGACAGATGGACAGACACGTCAAAAACTATATACCCCCTAAAAGTCGTTTACGGGGGCATAAAAATACCGGGGATTAGAAATCACATTACACTGTTTATTACTAGTCAACCATGGTAAGTTCCACTTTTCCTACCGTTACAAGATTCAAAAACTTTAAAAAATTTCCTAAAAAGTAATACTTTTGGCTCTATCGAATACTTTAACAAGCCGTTATTTTTAATCCTTACAAAAATATTTGCTATTGTAAATGATCCAATTCAAACTTACAGTGCTATAGCATTTCTAGAATGGGTATAAAAATCAGAAGTGAACTTTAAGAAACTTTAAAATCACAATTTTTGTCAAAACACTGTAATCAAAACTTATTCCTTTTCTTCACTGCAAACAATAATTCGGTCGCCTTCGTGGAGCAGTGGTTGGCAGAGGTAATAAGGAAGGATACAAAATATTCTACCTTGACTAAATCAGTGCTACATTATGACGTCATATTAGCGAGATGACGTCAATTTCAGAACACAAATTTTCATAATATTGGTATTTAGATATGTAATTGAACTCAAGAAAATGAACAGAAACGTGTAAACATTAACGAACATAGAAGTTTTTCTTTTGTTATGCTATATCTGTCATTTTGATTAAAATCTACCACCGATGACTTCATATGTGTATATCAAGTAATTTGGGAATGAATCGTGTCATTTTTAGAGAATTTAGCTAATACGGCATGTACAAAAATATGTCAAATTGAGTTTTAAAAAAATATCGTGATTATTATGCGAAATTCAGATGGAGTTCAATAAATTATGCAATTATATTCTCTTTCGAAGACAGTCATCTATACTGAAAGGAAAAAAGAAACGCAGGGTAGCATAATATTGGAAAATTCTTTGACTGCATGACCAAAAATTACGAAAATTGGTCAGATGAGAAATTAAGTTAGTATGCACCAAAATCAGTATTCAGAATTACTCGAGCATGAAATGTATGACGTCACGTAGAGAAAACTCTAAAAAGCCCAAAACACGTGCAATTTAATGACGACAAATTTGTCAACAAATCTTGTTGCACCTTTTGATGCACCATTGTTTTTCAATATTTAGATTCGATATGAAGTTCTTTCAATCTTGGTACAGTTTTCGGAAGTTCCATGGAGTCTGGTTTTTGATTTGCCTAATTATTGAAAAAGGCAACAACGGTTAACCAAGCAGTTTCTTGTAAATTAGCCCACATAAAACTTCTTACCCGTTGTCAGAGAGGGCCTGAATTGGTTTTCAATCAACCGTGACGATGACGTTAACGCGAAAGAGGGTCCTGTTACAAGCGGGTTATTCGTCCTGCCATTTCTTCAACTGCCACCTTACTACCACCAAAACCGCCTTTTATACAGTAGACTATTGCAATCATCACATTCACACGAAAAAGGAAAGAAAACAATTCCGCAATTTGTTTTTGTTTGTTTTTTTTTTTTGAGCCGGTCAACTTACTGTTGTGTTCCTCTCACTAGAGCATGCGTGCGTCGTATGAGTAATTTTTTGGCGAGGTTACCCATGCCCAATATACCAAGGGTTTAAAAAATAAACAGTCTGATGAATTCCATGCAAAGGAGAAATAAGCCTCATGACAGATGCGCGGGAGAGATATTGAAGATAATGAGAGTTTTCGATTTTCACTTTTGGGGGGTATCGTCATATGAGCTTCAATAACTCAGGAATTATTAGACAAAATCATTTGGGACTTTGTCTATATCTTTTTGAAAGATGATTTTCAAAGTTAGATAGGTATACTGAAAAAAATTAAAAGAAAAATAAATCTAATTCACCTCAAAACTTTACCCTGCGTTTCTTTTTCCTTTCAGTATACATATCCCGGTAGGCCTTTCCTCTGTCATTCGTGTCAAAAATAATGCAACAGAACAACAAAAAGCTGGATAATTCAAAACATAAGATTTGTACAGATGGAAAGTTTGCCTTCTGACAAACTTGGAAAGTGCTGCTAGAATCCCGAGTTAAACATGGATTTACGAAAAATCTCGGTTCATACATTTTATGTACCGTATAAGTGGAAATTTTAGCGAGACGCAAATTTAGCGATTTGTCCTTAAAGTTGGTATTTTATTTTTAGCGATGAGTAATTTTAGCGATTATGAAATGTTCACTTGAAAACTATTACAAATTGAATCCTATTAATTTTTAGCTATATTAAATTTTAGCGATCTCAACACCCTTGCTTATAATGCCAAAATTAAACCCTAAAATTTCCACTTATACGGTATAAATTCAAAACACAGGGTAAGGTTTCAACCGAATGTGTTAAATAATTATTTTACTGACAGAACAGTGGGATTTTAGAAGCACTTTTTAGTCAAAAAAAATGTTTTTCAACTATATTATTTACTCAAAGAAATCATTTAAGTCCGGGGTATTATTGTTCTGTTACCTTTTTTATTAAGAAAAATTTCTGACTACGAATAAAAGTCACGTGATGCAGTGGCGGCGATGCACGTCTTTGCGTTAGGCACTCTTTTATATGTATGCAATGATTAATAACAGTTTACTTTTATCGGCGTCTTTGATATTTAATCAAACTTTCTTTTCTTTAAAAAGTCTAAATTCCCCTAGAAATGACATATGTGCTTCCTTAACATACCTGCGAATTGTTAGCCTGTGCTATAGAGTCGCGGTGAAAGAAAGGGTTGCTCCCTTGATCGGGATTCACAAGTGAAGTTGTTTATATACAGAAACACAAAAGAAACGCAACACCCTACTTTAGGGGGAAATAATTATGTAAAGTAAAGAATTTTGTATCTTAAAATTATGGATATCTTCAATTTGGTAAATATCGGTAATATAACGATTGAACGATTTTCATACCAAAACCGGAAGTCAAAATTGAGTCTGCTTGACAGAAATCAAAAATTGCATATTTAACAAAACATTTAGCAATAATATGAAGTTCTGAGGGTTTGTAGTGTTCATCTTAAGTAATGCAGCAATATTTCAAAATATAAAATCTCCTTTCGTGAATCCGTAACGATGCTAAGGCTTCTTGAAAATGGTCTAAGTAAGCATTTCCATTGCTCTGGCTGGAAAATCTCAAAGTAAAGGTGATAAAGAGTTGATGATATAAAAAATACACTACATTACGCCTCAACGAGGTCGTGCGTATCATATGCATAAATGATAGTCCTTGGACCAGAACTCCAGGGGTTACTACAATGCGCTAAATCAAAGAAAATTCGACTTTACCATTTGAAAAACAGGCATTTGAAAATGGCAAAGAATAATTCCATCAGATCTTGATATTAATTAACCTATTGTATCGTAGAAATTAATCTGCAATTGTTGTGTAGGGCAGTCTTGCACGTTGTAATTGAATGGTTGGGAGGGGGTGTTTGAACAGTCATATGTCATTTAGTAAAGTTAAAAGATAAACATTTAACATTTTGATCAAATTTCTAATGTTCTGAAAAGTGAGTTTAGCCTTCCTGCATTCTCTTTTGAAAATCATTACATAAAAAATTTAAACATTTATAGATTACCATTTGTTGGGTTTCTTTCGCGTTTGTATATATGTCAGTTTTGAATATTTTTCATGTTCCCAACATCCGAAATAAATTGGAATTACCATATTTTACCATTTTTGTTTTATTGTATTCCAAAGCAAACACAGAATCATAGCATGTTCAAGAAAATATTTTCCAAGCCTGTTTCTTTACTCCTCATGATCACTAAAATATTAACAGTAAAGGAGTGGAGAAACTTCAGGAGTACTGTGAAATGGATGCTTAAAGCTCAAACGATATTTTCGAAAATCAATTTGTTTAACCAAAATCAATGTTATAAAAACCTACGATTTTTCAACCCTATACACAACTATTTTCCAGATGAATTAAAGTTCAAGCTTTTTTTTTTAAATCACTGACAAACCCCCATTTATGTGTTCGAAACCTTTCATTTTTCGGTGTTCTGCACATTATTAAACTCGAAGAGTTCAGAGTAGCTCTGGCAGTGGCTCTAGCGAGAGTTAGCAAGACTATAGCGAGATGGTTAATTGGTTATAAAGTGACTAGCGCATGGAGACATGGTAAACAGAAAAGTAATGTTGCATTTCAGTTTTCGCCACTCTGTAATATCTGTAGAAATTAACTTTAATCGATCTCTATTGAATTCATTTACATAAGTATTCCCTATGATAAAGTATTCTGCAGTCATGAATCAAAATATCTTTATAGACAAATATTTACATTTGCAAATGTTTCCTTTATATAACACTACTGAAAGCAATGCGTATCTATAACTGTATAATACGGGTACGGGGTCAAGAGGTCAAAGATACGTATGGATAAACGCTTGAATTTCTCAGTTACGTCATAAATGGTGTTCAGTGGATTACATACATGCCGTTGGGTTTGAAAAATAATGCATTTTACACGTTACTCGGGCTTTATGGAATTGAATCTCGTGCCCAACCCGTATTTATATCCCGATTGATGTTTTAAAATGATACCTTATTTCTTAAATATGTTTGCATGAGATCAGGGACTCTATACTTGCGCCAGATAAGCAAATGAGGCACCAACATGTCTTTAACTGACAAAACAGCTGAATGAGAATTGCATATGGGTTTACTACGATTTCTACAGGAATTCTTGAAAAGGGGGGGGGGGATCTTTTGTCGATCGGAAAGGTACAAAGACCATTTTTGAAGTACAAAACGTAAATGAAAAGCATTTTTAATTGTATTATTTTCATGCTAACTATGAAAAACAATTTATTTGTTAAATAAACGTGGACGTTTAGATTTTCAAAAGTCATATTGCAAGGCGATTTATGTCTTTTTAATTCCTTTGTTTGACTATCGGTGAATACAATTGCCATGTTGATTCCATTTCCAAAACACTTGATGACGAGTATAGTTATGTAAAAATGTTTTGTTCATTCAAATGCATCAGAGATGGTGCTCGTTTTCCCTAACTTTGATGCACTGGTGTGCTGAACCTGACACAAGCTACATTTTATGAATTATATATTTTTAAATTATTTTACAACAAATTAAAACGCACATGACACTTTTCAAACTCAGGTTGTTCGAAAAAATTCGTGGATTTCTATCATATCTTTTTTTTTTATTCGATGTAAAATATTATCCAAATTTGGTAAAAATATTAAAATTTTACCAATAAATCCAAATGGTTTATACATTTTTTTAAGATAACGATTTATTTAGAACTGATCTAGATTTTAAAATGCAAAATTTGGATCGCGAAACGTGTGAAAATTTAGTAAGTTACAAACATATCTTTTATATTTGGCGTCATTTTATCAAATATTATACACCAAAAGATGCATAAATATAATTTAATTAAACTTTAATTTTTCATTCAATAATGTTTAACTGAATTTATCTTATAGATGTTTAAAACATATAAGATAGGTGGTGTCGCCGCGTCAAAACCGAACGTCACACATTAAAGTGTACTTTTTTAGTATAAAAAAAGACAAACACATAAAAAGCATCTTTTAAAAGCGCCTAAACGCAAATTACTTTAAAGGACAAAAATTTACATCATTTTATAGTCTTAAATTGAAAATTATGTGACATAACTGCTATCTTTTTATGAAAAACATCGTTGATTTATTCCGGTGCATAGAGAAAAGGAAATGTCAAAATGGACAAAAATGCCAAAACAAACTGTAATGCATTTTGCTTCAAAATGGAGAAATCGCCAGTAGAGACATTTACGTTGATTCACCAGACTTTCGGAGGAAAGAATGTAAATAAGAGACTTGTTTAGATGGTTTCAGCGATTTTCGGTGGGTCATGGGTCATTAAAAAGCTCAGCAGATGACAAGAAAACCGAAAGATGGGAGGGTTGACGGAAATGTTCAATGGTGTGTGACGTTGTCAAAAAGACAGACGGATAAAGCGGTATGTGAAATTTTCAGTTGGTCTTTTACTACTGTTCAATGAATTTTGACAGAATTAATTATGAAAAGAGTGAGTATACGATGGGTACTAAGGGTAAGAAAGTGAAATTTGTGAACGAGTTCGTGGATATCAAATCTAAAAAATTTTTAATGAAACGAAGGGAAGCGTTTAAATGTATGTAATCTTTCAGATTTCCAATTTAGATGTTTCTGAAAAAAGTTTGTGATATTTATCCTTAAAAAAATTAATCATTTTTAACTCAGTTGCAAAAAAGTTATAAACATATTGTACATGAATTAATTTCCAATGTATGTTTTTAATCAATAAACAAAAACATGAAATGTTACTATTTTCTAATTAAGTTTTATAAATGTATCTTATTGAAACTAATTTCTTTTATTAATAAATACATTATTAATTGTATGAAGAAGTAAATATAATTAGCGTTTTTGAAAACATATATCTTTAAAGTAAATATATTCAGATAATTAATTAGATAATTATTTGCTTAAGGTTTTATTAAAATAGATTGTTTTCATTTTTTCCATACTTACTTGCACGCCCATATGTACAAGTTACTTCTTCAATGATTTTCTTCGCATATTCTCCATAGAGAAACCCTTTTGGGTTTTTTGAGTCAACCACAAAAACTATGCAGTGAATTTTATCCGCTATGCTTGGATTTCTTCTGTAAAACTCTTCGTCTTTCTCTGCATCTATGCATCTTTCCTTCTTAAACTACAAGAAAAAGCATCATGAAAAAACATCCCAAAACTGAGATTCTTTTTTTTTACACCTCAAAGTACTTATATTTGGAATTGCATACAAAAAGTTCTTCGGTAAAGTTGAGGATTTAATTTATAACCTTTTGCGCGTGGCATTGTTGTAATAGCGTCTGCTCTTGTGTCGCGAAGTAAGGAGTTTTTCCTTACGTTCGGGTTCAAATACCATGGAGGGAATTGGAGACCGGTCTTTCGAATGAGTCCATATAAACCTAGGTCCCTTGTCGCAGTAGGTTCTTGCACGAAAAGAACCCTCGCTTCTCAGTGGTCCTCTATGCCGAGCATAGGACAAAATTTGCATCTCTCCACCGGCAAGTGGTGGCGTCTTCATATGAGTGAAAAATTCTCGAGAGCGACGTTAAACAACATACCATCAATCAATCATAACCTTTTTTACATGTACTTAATGCTACATTGTATCCATTTTGGTGAACATTTTCAAATAAACAATTAAATAATTTCTTTTAAGACTAAAAAATCCACTGTTAAGATGAAAAAACAACCATTGCACATTGTGCACATATGGTTCTTGTGTTAAATTTCAAATGAAAAAAATAACAAAACTATGCAATTACCTACATTTCATGCTAATTGCCCCTTCAGAATATAAATAATGAAATATTATAGCAACAGAACAGCTTTGTTTCATAAAAAGAAACGATTAGAGTTTGAATCAGAAACTTAATAATTATAACCGTCCATTTTTTTTATCCATTTGAATCGTATAAATTTAAAAAATCTGCATTATAAGAACTCTAAATTACTAGGATACTTTTGTTGCCCTAATTCTCATGGTTTTAATATTATATGGGGTAAATGCTCAAAATATTGAGACATGTTGTCTGAAATGGTTTCTGTTGATATTTTTGAATTTCTTTATTTGATAGCATTCAATTATTTGAAATAATTTATAAGTTTTCACACACATACTATTTGCAGAATACATCTAACCTTTACGCTGCACTTAATATTGCAAGAAATAATAAATTTTGAAAAATGAAAAATCTTAAATTTAGGCCGAATTTCTTCTGCATAACCATACATTGATTTTTTTTTCCTGTTTCATTTTCTTCGAATAATAAAATATTAAATTTATAAATTGATTCTCAGTTAAAACTTTGTTATTTTAACCATTAAGAATAATTTTTGATTTAGCATATTATACTTTATAAAATTTCCTTTCTGTTTTTTTTTTTTTTTTTTTTGAAACCTGAGTATGTACGTCATCCTTCTTAAGTGTGTGGAAGGCTACCGTATGTTTTGAAAACATGATATCCCGCTCCAGGTATGTCCATAGGTCAAGTTATAATTTTTTGACATTATCAATGTTATATTCCGTGCAAGCATAATAACAAAAATTTGAAATACTCCTTTATTTAATTTAAGAGATCGAATGCGGTCACACCGACATATACTGGTACTTGTGTTTAAAGGAAAACATCTGTTTTTCAATATCCCATGAAATAAAATAGAGGCCCATGGAACACAAAGCTCATTTTGTCACTTTGGCCCCAATGTTCTTTGTGAGATTTCCCTTCGCTTAAAATGTTTTTTCATTAAATCTTCAACAAACGTTCAAGCTTTCATTTCATTGTCCAGTGGTTATTGAAAAGATTTCTAAAGATAAAAAATCCTTTACGTTTTGATGTAAAACTTTGAAACAACCTACTCACAGCGTAATGGTTGGAAATATTTAAAATTTCCACTACTTTGGTAATCTTCAGCATAATTTTCAGCTTTTCTGATCCAATGGTTCAATTAAAAAAAATCATTTATAATTCAATATAAAACTTTAATTCCCTATGGTAGTGCCATCTTACGCGTGGGGGCCATGATTTAAGGACGCCATTGCAAGGCGTCACGTAATCAAGTCATGTGGTGATTAAAAAAGATGTTTGCTGTAACAATTTCCGGATTAAGGAGCGTGATATGTTTGCCCTCATGACAGAAGGAGTTTGTTTTTCTGAAGTACAAATAGAAAGGTTGTTACGATGCACTGAGAGTGTTGTTGAGGGTTGACTGTATTTTTTTTTATTCACGTGCATGTTTTACGATTTGACACGTCTAGCTACTGTGTATATCTGAAGATTAAAATCTATTTTATTAAAAATAAATTTGATATACATGTATATCTTGAACTTTATGTCCTCATTTTAAAATTAGAATTTTATTTAAGATTGTTTTATACCATAGGATCTATATCTTTGTATAGATAACTTCCAATTAGAGATTAAGACGGAATGATTTATTAGATACGGATATTAATGAACGAAAGCGATTTTGATAAGACCTCGGAACATTAACTGGCAAGATTGGAAATATGCAGCTTACGTCATTTCTATCTGTTACAATCAAAACGTTTAATGATATACTGTCATAATGGAATGGGCAGGTACAATTCGACGCGGACGGCCGAGAAAACATTGGATTGAAATTCTAATTTGAACTTTATATTCAATCACCCTCAGCTTCTCTAGAAGGAACTTTATTAATGATTGACTAAGAAGACAAATAATTTCAATTTCTGTATAGTTTAGAAATAATATATAAATAAGAATTTTCTGTTCAACGTTTTAAACAAATTCGAAAGACGAATATTTGATTTTTTTTTTTTTTTTGGTATTTGTATATGTGATGTGTGCGTTGGGAGGGGGGGGGGGTCTTAACGATCTTGTAAATAAATAAGAAAGTTCTAACACTTTTTAGTGAAGACAATGCTATAAAAACCTCTTGTTATCCTAAAAATAAATATATGGCATCATATTACCAAACAATTTTTTTGCCCCCCCCCTTTATTGAAGAATCAAATGGCCGTCTCCTGAAACAAAATAAATTATATGTCTTCTATGACTTTTAACAGGGTCTTTAAATTTTTTTTATAGGCTATAAAGTATAAACGCATATCAACATAAATTTCAACCAACATGTTTTTGGGAATTGAAACATTTGTCATTTGAATCATACATTCATACATTGCTTTTGAAAACAGCTCGAATAAACTCGAATATCAATCCAATGTTTTCTCGGCCGTCGGCGTAGAATTAAACCCGCTCATTCCATTGTCTATAAACACATGTTTTGACTGTAACTATGGCAATTCCTTTTGCTCTTTGTTCGGAAAATAAAATCTATCTTAAAATTACAGAGATATCTCTCATTTTAAAGAGATACCTCTTGAAGGATATCACTTTATATTAGAGATATCTCTTCCACTTGAAAAGATATCTCTTTGTACTTGAGAGATATCTCTTTCGTGAAAAGAGATATCTCTTAAGATTAAAGGTACATCTTTTTCACCCAGAGAGATATCTCTTTTACTTTTGGAGATATCTTTCCAAGTTAAAGAGATATCTATCAAAGTGTAAGAGATATCACTTAAAGTAAAAGAGATATCTCTCTTAGATTATCTTCAGAGATATCTCTTAAAGTAAAAGAGATATGTTTCAAAAGTGCCTAAAAGATATATCTCAAGCAGAAAGAGATATCTCTTTACTTCAAATAGATATCTCTCTTCATTATTTTTATTAAAATTCACTTTAAAATGACTTCTCCCTTTACCAGAAGTAAGCTTTTTATTGACGTAAATACATTATTTAAGTTTTTTAAGTTCGACATATTCCTGATATTCTACATTATAGTTATACTTAATATCATAAGTAATTCAGTTTTGTCTAGATTTTAGATTAGAAATAGTTGATTATTTCATGCGCTGAGAAAATTTGGTCCATTACATTAAAGGGTCTTTCGTATTCCCGAATATTAATCATTTAGAACTTTTATCAACGAATTCGAAGTTGCTATTATTATTTATTGTTTCAAATAAAGGATTTATAGCATTTTTGTCTACACAGTACATATATTATTCTGGGTAATTGCTCGCTCAATCTTTATTCTGACAGTACCGACCAGACCCAACCTGACACCCAACCAGTTCCAGAAAGCAGTCCTCGGGACTGCTTTGGGACCGCTCTGGGACTGCTCTGGGACCGCTGTGGGACTGCTCTGAGACCGATATGGGATGGCTCTGGGACCGCTATGGTAATGCTCTGAAAAGCAGACCCAGTGGAAAAAAGACGTGCAAAAAAGGGGGATTTTTTAAAAATTTAATTTATTTTAATTAAGCTGTTTTATTATCACAGAGCCTTAATACTTAGTGAAATAGCATAGTATAACCCACTCTGTACTGTATGAAGTTTAGTCCCATCAATGGACAGTCACGTGATGAATGCATAGTTCGTGTACTGTATGTAGGTCATTAACAAATTTCAATATCGGAAGGGCATACCCTAGTTGAAACAAAAAATTCAAGCTAATAATTGTTTCTGCATACATTTTAGTTTCTGAAAAGTGCTGCTGCTTTGAACAGAATTTGCGTTTTAATAGTTAAATTTTTAAGTAAATAGGCCAATGTCGGAATATGTTTGACTTTAACGAAATATTTTGTGTACTTATAAAATCACGACCTCGATTCAAAGAAAGCAGCAGTACTTTTCAAGTTAAGGAAAATATCCTTTATCTATATTCAAAAAATAGTTCAGATCCATGCAGTGTATGCCCTTGCGAAAGTACGATTTTATGAGTCATCTCGATGTAAAATATTCGTAACCTGTACATAAAAACACGACATAATTAATAAAATTCATTTTCTTGGTAGTTAATTAATTATCGCACTAAACAAAGGATATACTTTGGTATTAATCGACTATTTAAAACCTGTAAATAATATTATGCTTAATTATAAAACACATGTCAAGCTCCTCAATCTGCCTCTCACAGCACATGAAATACTTCATGTTTACCAATATGATGTCATGTTTACGAGTTCATCGCGATCAGTACTATGTTTATAACCAGGTATATGGGATTTAACTAGAAACTTTTTTTAATGCATTGATAAGTTATATTGTTGTTTATTATGCTAGTACAGTTAAACATTGCAAATAATTTCAGTTTCAGGTATTCTGAGAAATACATAAAAGTCATATTTTTGTGTGACGTCACAGTAAACTCTTCCCTTATAAATTAGGCCCCGCCCCCTTTTGCAAGCATTAACAGTGCTGCGAAATCGTGTACTCCAAATATGCATGGACAGTATTCAAAAAAAAATATTACAGTTATATATAAGATTTTTAATTGAAAAAGAAAGCTACACGTTTTAAAAGTGCCACGCTAAAAAAAAAGAGTATTCCACGCAACCCTTAAATAACCTAACAATTTATTAAATGACCATGAAATAAAATATGCTACATGTACCATTCTTCAGTAAAATAAATAATGTAAACAATTATTGTGAAATTTATTAATGAATTAGTTTTTAAATTATAAACAAATTATTAAAAGAGTACATTTAATTTAAAAAAAAAAAGAGTTGAAAATATCGGGAATTGTGATTTATTTCTTTTTGTTTTGCTTGTGTTTAACGGCCGGTTAAGGTGTGTAAAATGGTATCAACACCCGTGGTTTCAATCGCCTTTGGGCAGAAAATCAATCATGCATGTTATTTGGGTACTGTACAAGTATAAGTGTTTCACATCATTGAACATGCTGGTCAACAATGACCCTAATTTTAATCTGTAAAATGAAAAAAAAAAAAGAAAGATCAATGAAATGTGTATAAATTTCTTTAAGGATTAATTAATTATGAACATAATTAGATTATCTGTCGGTTCCATTCTGGTGATTTACAGATGTACACTCAATCGATTACAAATAAAACAACTTAGACTGAATATTATAGAGCTAGAGAAACTAGCAATAATTAAATTGACCTGTGAGTAAAAATAATCATGACTGAAAAATATTATTTGGCCAAATTAACAACGAATTTTTCAAAAGCCCCAATACATAATAAAATGTCTTCAGAGTATCCGGATAGTATGGAATGATAAGATCTATTGAAAGCTAATTCTTGTGGAAAATAATCTATTCAAGTTTAATTTTCTGTGTAAAAAAAATTAATATGGAAACCAGTATCAATCACAGAAAATAAAGACTTGAAAATAATTGTGAGTTAAATATTCATGTTCAGTGTAATTCATACATGTAGGTGTGAAAGCCTTCTTCCATAAATAAATTTTATTTCAAATTGTATCTATGCACGTATTATTCACAAATGATCTTCGCATTCATGTAAGGATTCCTGGCATACTACTCAGAATCAATTTCAACTGCCTTTTATAGTTCCATTATTTATTGGAAATCTCATTTCTGAGTTAGTGCCGCCCATTAAATTAATAAGCCCCGCCAACAGGGACTGCTGGGACTGCATTCTGGGTCTGCTGGGACAGCTCTCTGGGTCTGTTGGGACTGCTCTGGGACTGCATTGGGACCGCTTTAGCAGTATTATTGTAATTAGATACATTATATGTAGAAATGAGAAAAATCCATTAGGTGGATTTTTCACTGACCCCTGCAATCATTTTCTTAAACAACGAAGATTCTATTCTACTGTACCAGAGGAAGCCTTTCGGCTAATCTTGTCTTCGGGTATTTCTGTTCCTAATTAGCTCATTATTTAGGAGAATCTTCGACAGAATTCATCATAAAAAAGAAGTTCTGTTGCCAATTAAAAAATTTGAGGCCTCCTACATGTAGGATCCTTTACAATAATTGCTTCAAGGGTCTCATATTCATCACCAGTAATGTCATGCCCAGTGAAAGAAGAAAAAAAAAAGCAAAAACAGCTATAAGGACTTTGTTAAGATCTTCAGATCTTCAATATCTTGGCACTTTAGGGTTTATCTTTTATTGGAAAAATTGGACGCAACGATTTAGGAATTTCAGCAGAAAATAGAGGGTGTTCATTTCGACTTGAAATCTAATGAAATGGAAAGCAGGTATTTTTTACGATTAAGATTATTACCATTATTTATAGCATAACAGCATTCTTTTGTTAATTAGGGAATAAACGGGTCGAGTCAGAATTAATTACCTTTCGACACACATCGAGGCTTGAAGAGCCTGTGCTGGGAAACCTCAATAATCACGAAACCAGCTTGTATTCTACACTTGAAAAATTTATATATAATTTTAATTTAATAATATTTATTTGAATTTATTTTATTGATGTTTAAAATATAGAGCAGAGGGGGTGTCGCCGCGTTAAAACGGAACGTCACGTTTTAAAGTGAATTTTTTTTAGAATGAAAAAGACAAACACGTTAAAAAGATTCTTAAAAATCTCTTAAAAGTTCAAGTTCATTTATTTCACTCACACCAACATCAGTGGTACATGAGGTACAATATATAAATTAGTCGTCATAATTGTAAGAAAAATAATAAATATAATTATGATACAATAGCATAAATGAGAGGCATAACATATGTGCAAAGTATAGCAATAAACATACACGAAAAAAGAATAAAAAAGAAAAGAAAAGAGGATATGGTAACATTTAACTTATGGAGGACAGACGGTGTCGTTTATTTTAGAAATAAATATACAAAGGTTTTTTAAAGATTTAAAATTTGTCGTTGACATAATTTCATAAAACTTAAGTGTATTTGGCGTTTTACAATATCTGGGTTGTAAAAGATTCTTTCTGACACTATTCAATGTTTTGCATTCTAAAATGCTATTTGTCCTGTATTACACGGTTTACAAACTCTTTCATCTAATGGAATATTTGACCATCTACCAGTTTCAATTGGGAGGTGGTGGTTTGAGGTTCTAAATTTTATTAATATTTTTTGGAGTTTACTTAGTAAAATACTTAGATATTTTTCAAATCCAAAATCAATTTTAAAAATTTTGTAAATTTGACCTTTTGATGAGTTATAAATATCAATATGCCATTTTTGAATAAACTGGTCTCTTAATCTTTGTTTCACTGCTGCAAGTATCTAATTTCTGTCAATGGAACTTTGTTCATACCAAATGTTAGAAAACCCACAAGAGGTTAAAATTTTATAAATGAAATCTACCCATGGGTTTTTTGGACCTCCTTGAAAATATTGAGAATATAGATATTTATACAAAACACAAACTATTTTGTTTTCTGAAGAATTCAGGGTAAGCAATTTTTACCAGTACGAGATCATTCTTGTTAAAATAGTAATATACAATGGGAATCGCCCAGTCTCCCCATACACCATATACGAGGGCGTGCTACTCTTTAAATGGAAAATATGTTTTAAAAATTTTAAATGTACACGTTCAATGATGTCAACGTTTTCATAACCCCAAATTTCACAGCCATAAGTCAAAATTGGAACAACAACTTTATCAAAAAGATCTAACTGACATTCAGTTGGTAAGTTAAATTGTCTTATCTTCCTTATTACACCATACATTGCTTTTTGTGCTTGTTCACATAAATGTTTTTTGGCCTTACAAAATGAGCCTGAGCGTGAAAATATTATCCCAAGATACTTAAATTCTTTTACATTTTCTATTGCATTATTGCCTTTTTTAACATTGGTCCTTTAGAAAACACTAGAATTTTTGTCTTACTAACATTAACATTGAGTTTCCATTGTGAACAATACAAATAAAAATCATCCAGAGCCTTTTGCAAATCTACATCTGTTTCAGCCATGATAACAGTATCGTCTGCATATAACAAAATGAAAAGCTTGAGATACACATATAATTCTTCTTCAATAGCATCAGTTATACTTTGTAAACCAATAATACCTCTGTCAGAGAGAAACTTTTCCAGGTCATTGATATATACTGAAAATAAAAAAGGCGATAGATTTTCACCCTGGCGAACTCCAACGTTACAATTAAAATAATCTGTGGTTGTACCATTCAAATTTATCATAGATTTAATTCCAAAATACATATTTTTGATGAAGTTAAAACATTTGCCACTGACTCCGCTCTTAAATAGCTTATGCCACAGTCCAAATCTCCAAACCGTATCAAAAGCTTGTTTAAAGTCAATAAATGCGCAGAAAAGTTTCTTTTTTCTTTGAAAAAAAAAATCTGACATAAAAACTGTAAGGTAACTATATGATCTAAAGTTGAGTACCCTTTTCTAAATCCTGTTTGACTCTCATTAATTAGATTTACTTCTTCAGCAAATGTTTCTAATCGTGTGCATAAAATACTTGTAAATAATTTTCCTAAACAGCTCAATAATGTTATGGGTCGATAATTTTCTGGTTGTGTTGGGTCACCTTTATTTTTGTATATAGGTTTAACAATGCCAATCAACCATTCATCCGGTACGATACCTGAGTCAAATATTAAATTGAACAATTTTCTGTAAACGGGTAGAAATATAGTAATTGTTGAAGTTATATGTTCATTAAACACTTTGTCAAAGCCACATGCTTTGTTATTTTTAAGCTTTTTGATACTTTTCAGTATTTCTTCATCACTGAAAGCACAATTCAGGGTATCAACTGAGAAATCATTTGAAAAATTTGTTACATCTTCCTATTCATCTAGGTTATTAGGTGCAACAGTGCAATTATTATCTTCATTCATATCTTTCAAAAAAATATACATGTCATTTATATCGACAGCACATTTCTTATTTTTATCAGATCTATTCAAAATTTTCCAGTAATCTTTGGGATTTGTGGAATGCAAGTCTTTGAGTTTTTTGGCAATGTTCTTTCTATAATTTTTGATGCTCTCATCCATTGTTTTCTTATACATTTTACTCATAACATTCAAATTACACTTGTTTTCGGTCGATTTATTTCGATTATACATACGTTTAGCGAGATGAAACTTTTTTCTAGCGTTTCTACAGTCCCGATTAAACCATTGTTTATTACAATTATTATTAACCCCAGCCCTTCTGTCTTTGTGATATCCAAATGCGCTCACTTTAGTTTCAAGATGACCAAAATCATCTCGAATCTTTTTCACATCAGTATCAAGCTTAGTAGAGGATGATTTGAGTTCACTTATTGATACCTGTATAGTCTCTAAGGAGGCCATTCTTTTTTCAATTTCACTCAATCGTGTCTCGAACCTTTCATTTTTAACTTCAATATTCGATAGTTTTGAATCCATCTGAGTAAGTAGCGTATGGATGGTTGACAGTGAGATTTCGCCCTCATTAGATTGTCCGAAGAGTACAGTACGGCTCTGTGCCAGGAGCTCTGAAGTTTTAGTCTCAGCCATTGCAAATAATGACAATGGTACTGTAGTTCAATGTTCTCCAATATTCCAATGGGATATTAAAGAATAATAAGAATATCGATGCAGAATAAATCAGCAGTTCATTACTATTATAATTCAGGTACGTGAGTTGTTCTCATGAGTTCTTACACCCGCACAACGGGTAAACACAAAACATGATCACCAAATTCACCATTTTGGGGCATTAAAATGCAATGCAGAGTGATCAAATATATGTAAATATATAATATCTACAATAAATACCTATATCTACAATACCTACATCTTTTATAGACACAATTCTCGTCATTTTCTAGTCTTTAATTGAAAATTGAATGACGGCATTGGTATTTACGATCATAAATAAACATTGTTGTTTTACTCTGTTAAATTAAACAAAAGGATTGTCTAAATGGGGAAAAAGGCTCGACGTGTTGTAATGCACTTTTGCTTTAAAATATGGGAATCATCACTAGCGATATTTTCGTTAATTCATCAGACTAATAGAATAAAGAATGTAAATAAGAGACATTTTAATAGATGGTTTCAGCAATTTTGGGCGGTTGATTGGTCACTGAATGATTAGCAGAAGACAAGAAGTCGGAGAAATAGGAGATCGGACGAAAACGTTTATTGGTGTCTGACGTTGTCAAAAAAGACAATGCATAGAGTGACATGTGAATTATTAAGTTTGTCTTATGCTACTGTTCAAAACATTTTGACAGAGGGCTAAATTATGAAAAGAGTGAGCGTATAATGATACCAAGAATTCATAAAGAAAGTGGAATTGGTGAGAGTGTTTGCGAATCCCAAATATTTTTTAATGAAACGAAAGGGAAACGCTTGAAAGTATGACGGCGCGTATCCGTCATATGACGTTATATTTAGATGCGGCGACTACCACAAACGCGCATTGTTTAAAATCCGATATTTTGAAAAGTATACATCGTAATCCTTTGAATTTTTCAGGTCTGATTTGAAATAATAAAAACTTCCATCATGTATAATTTTGTTGCATTACGTCGATTTATAGCAATTTTATCAAAGTTGTGGCATTACTTTGGGATCAACTCTCGTATAAATGCATGCAATCCTAAGTGGTTTTTTGTGATTAAGTGTCTAGTTGTATGCGCCCCGTGGGGAACCGGGTTAGAATAGGTTCTCATTACCCCCTTGCTTGTCGTTAAAGGCGACTCAATGAGGCGGTCCTTCAGATGAGAACGTACAAACCTAGGCCCCGTGTCACAGCAGGTGTGACACGATAAAGATCCCTCCCTGCTCAGAGGCCGTAAGTGCCGAGCATAGGCCTAAATTTGCAGCCCTTCACCGGCAATGGTGACGTCTCCATATCAGTGAAATATTCTGGAGAGGGACGATAAACAGTATACATGTACAATCAATCAATTTAGTTGTATGCGAAACGAACTGATGTAATTTGCATGGAGTCGATGTCGAATGCTCTCTTGATTTACAGATCTGCAATTTGCATGAGGATGCTCAGCTATGCGGTGCCTTTGATGGTTTTTTTTTACGGTTTCAGTGGTTATGTAAAATTACTTATGGGGGGGGGGTCATATTTTTTATGTTGTTGGAAATATACATTGGTTGAGAATTTGGTTTCGTGAGTGGAGAATTGTTGCATAATGATAATTGTAGCAAGTAATGTAGATCATTGACCTACATGCTTTGCTTTTGAAAACAGAAATACATTTGCATTATCATAGGTCTTGAATGTACAAAAGAGTGGTTTTCATTTGTATTACTGGATGTCTTCTACCATCTCAGTAAATGTAAAAACGTATAGCCGACATTTTGCAAATGCTATTGTCGTTTTAAGGACAGACGAGACGTTCCTTAATAAAAGATAATTTTTTCGAAGAGTTTGTCATTGAAGTATTGCTACTTGAACATGTTTACTCACAAAGAATTGAGGTACCTCACCAGGCATTTCTGCAAGATACCAGGGTTAGCTTTTCTTATATAATCCTTTGGGGAAGAAAAATCATTTTCAATTTCAAATGTTTAAGTGTTTGTGTGTTTTAAAATCGTTTAGAAACTGGTTTAGAAATCAAAATGTTATTAAATTTTTGAATATTTTTCATACATTTCGAAGATATACAAATCTGACTTTGAGGAACGTCTCGTCTGACCTTAATAATCTCGTTTGTGCATGCAGCCGATTGTTACATTGAATGCTTGTTGATTTTATTCTAAATTGCAACCCCATCATTTTTCCCAAATGTACATGACCGTTTTCCAATGTACAAAAGCATCAACAAGGGATGATTTCTTCAGCATTTCCTCATTCTATTTTTATGATTCCTTTGACTGTTAGAGGAAATTTACTATTATTTTCACACTCCATTTCAAAAGTGTTTCTCGGAAAACATTAACATAGATTATTTTCTGGAATGAGCACTTTCGTATATCAATGCACAATTTTTTGAAATAGACATTAACAATAAAAATTCATATTACCGAAAATGTTTAAATGCATATATATTTTATAAAGGACAACCTTTTTTTATTAAAATGCCAGAAAAAGAACCCAAATCAAAATGTTGGAATAAAATTGCTATCTGGTACTATAAGTCATTCAATTGTATTCTCTTTGGTTGCAACTTATACTCATCTTTAAATTATTGTGCTAAAGTAGGATATGCACACTCTGCAATATTTATCTTTTTTTTTTTTTAGAAAATCGGAGTCTTACAATATAATCTTCTTTAACATGTCCTTCGATGATTTTTATTACATCCTCTTGTCTTATTCCGGCAAAATCGCTCAGTCCCGGACAGTCGTACATATGAATTTCAATGGGGGAAGAATCATTTCCAGACATCAGTAGGGTTGATTTCTGAAGCTAAAAAGCAAATTTAATTTTTTTTCTTTAAAAAATAAAAATGATGTCATGAAGATTAAAAATGAAACCGGTTGAATATATGTATATATATAAAGCACTAAAAAACCAACAACACTGTATATTCTAAATGTCGGATCTACCAAGTAGATACAAGGTCACGGGTGGTAATTTATATACAGCACTAAAATGACCAACGACACGAACAATAAAAATTGTCAAATTTTCGGGACGCCCTGTCCCTTCCTCAGGACTTTTAACTTTTTTCTTTGTTCCGAGGAAGGGACAGGGCGTCCCGAAAATTTGACAATTGGTATTGTTCGTGTCGTTGGTCATTTTAGTGCTGTATATATATATATATATATATATATATATAATTTCAAAAAAAAATGAAGAATCGGTACAGTTTTTGGTATATTTAAAAGTAAAAAATCCAAAAATATCACAAAACATTTACTGCAAGCGCTTTCGGCTCTTCATGCAGTTATACAAAAATGTATTTTTTGTAAATACATTTTTGTATAACTGCCTGAAGAGCCGAAAGCGCTTGCAGTAAATGTTTTGTGATATTTTTGGATTTTTTACTTTTAAAAATATATATATATATATATATATATATATATATATATATATATATATATATATATATATATATATATATATATATATATATATATATATATATACACTTAACAAAACTTCTAAGTGTTCACTACAATAAATGTCTTTATTTCAAAACTACATTATAGAATGGTATGATATTTTCAAATTATATCAACAAATGAGTCTTCTCAACAATTGTAGAAAGGAAAATCAATATAACCGATGAAAACCAGTGTTCCGTGACGAAGCTTAAAAACAATAAATTTCTAATTTCCGGCATGCGTTTTGTGTAAAAAACATTTTTTTGTGATTATCAAATTTTAAAAACTGGTTTCACTAAAAAACACAAAACCTTGGTTAAATAACCATTGAGATAGAAGATAGAGCCGTTGGAATGTTGCTATGTGGACCATCTTTGCACCACGTTTTACTCACATTTATTTTAGTGCTTAATTGTACTTCATATTACTTTTAAAAATTGTCAAACAGTATCAAAACCCATTTAAACACATTTTTCTATAGGCTGTGATCATTTTTCATCACTAATCTATCACAATTTGAAAGTTTTTGACAAAATGTAACCACACCGGAAGTGACGTTGATCTTCTTCTGATTAGAAAATTTCGCGTTACACCAGGTTAAAAGAGTGTTAAAGTGTCCTGAAAAAATGTTAGAAACATGGAAACAAATCATTACAATCGTACGGATATGATAAGAAATTGGTGCTCAAGGCAGTCTTATATCAGCTCAAACAGTCTGAATTTTCCTTAAAGCGGCACACTAGCGTGCTAAAAACCCAAGGATATTGACCAAAAAGCATTTGTGTGACGATACCCTGTCAAATTCCCGGATCTGAATCCCATTGAACACATTTGGGATTTGAAAAGAAATGTCAAAGCTCCCCCCCTTTTTTTTCTCAGAATTTCAATGGTTCGGAAAGATCTATGCAGTACATGTAGGTGTGGCAGCAGATGGGTCAATCTCCTATTCAGGGGTACATGGTATCCAACAATAAAGATTTTCTTTTAGTAATTAGAGCGATTAGTGGGTCTTACACAATCGAGATTTTTTTGTGTGAATATTCATTTTGAGGGTACACCATTTCCTTGACACTTTGCTTAAAATTCTGACGAGATACCTTACATGAAGTTTACGCAACATCGAACTTAAATATGCATCATTAACCAATAATAAAGAAATTATTTTTTGTTCGCATTTGTTCTTTAAAACTTCAAAAATGTTAAGTGAACATTTAAAAGTTTAGTTCAGTGTATATATATATATATATATATATATATATATATATATATATATATATATATATAAAAAGCACAAAAAACCCAACAACACTGTATATCCTAAGTGTCGGATCTACTAAGTAGATACAAGGTCACGGATGGAAATTTATATAAAGCACTAAAATGACCAACGACACGAACAATAAAAATTGTCAAATTTTCGGGACGCCCTGTCCCTTCCTCAGGACAAAGAAAAAAGTTAAAAAGTCATAAAAACAAAGGAAAAAGAAAAACAAAAACAACTAGCACTACTACTAAACTACTAAACACTAGATATTTACATAATTACATGTTGAATTGGAAATATTAAGAACACAAATAATGAAAGAAATCCAGACCGCTGTGAAATGCGTCTGGTCTATCGGGTATACTCGGGTGAAGTGCGATTTACATAATTGAACGAATTAATTATGCTAATTAATTACGATAATCAGCAAATCGTACATTGTTTCATTATCTCAAAATGGCTTAACTTTACTTAATAAAGAATAATCAAAGAAAAATAATATAGCAGAGATATTTAAACATATGAATTATGATCTATTATAAATTTTGAAATATTTAAAGATTTATTACCGGGAAAAAATTTTAACAAAAGCGTAAACAATAAATAGTTTTTTGATAATTGAACGAATTAATTATGCTAATCAATTAAGATAATCAGTAAATCGTACAGTGTTTCATTCTCTCAAAATGGCATAACTTTACTTAATAAAGAATAATCAAAGAAAGATAATATAGCAGGGATATTTAAACATATGAATTATGATCCATTATAATTTAAGCATTTATTATCGGGAAAAAAAAAAAAAAAAAAAAAATTTTAACAAAAGCGTAAACAATAAATAGTTTTGTGGGTTGTCCGAAAGTTGGTGACGCAAATTAACAGTAGAGTTAACACTAAATTGAGAGAATAATCTTGTCTAGTATCATCAGGAATTGGGTCTAGTTTACGTTCATTCTGGTGAAGTCATTCAGTTTGTTAATGCCGTTAGGGCGGAATGACTTCAATCTGTGCATCCAGAACTTCTCTTTGCTTTTTCTCTGAGCATCTGTCCATCTTGGGTTATGGTCAATCACCACTACTGTCATGTCCTCCCATTTGTGACCCTCAAGGTTGAAATGTTCCCCAACGGGTTCATTGAGTTTTTTGGTCCTAATGGTCGAGCGGTGGTTATTGACTCTCCTGCGGAGATCTCCTGTTTCACCAATATACTGTTTGGAGCAAACTTTGCAACTGATGAGATAAATGCAGTTGTCAGTCTGACAGGACAAATTCCCTAGTATTTTGTAGCTGCGGCCTGTAACAGGGCTGCTAAAACTGTCTGTGTCAGTGCTGTGCTTACAAAGAAGACATCTTCTGTCAGAGCAAGTTTTAAAGCCCCCGTTTGGTAATGGGTTGTCCAGTCTGGTTCTTACTACCATGTCCTTAAGGTTCCTTGGGCGTCTGTATGCAGCTAGTGGGGGTTCCTTAAAGACCTCTGCCATTCGTTTGTTTGAATGGAGAATTGGAAGGTTCTTTTGAAGGATACCGCTAAGGTTCTTAAGGACGGGATGGTATGTAGTTACCAGAGGGACCCTGCCGCTATTGTCTTTCTCCTTGTAGCGTAATAGGTTTTGCCTGTCATGTCCCGCCATCTCATCAATAGCTGTTTGTACGGTGCGGGCATTGTAGCCTCTTTTGCATAAGTGGGACTTAAGAAGACCACTTTGCTCCTGATATAAGGCAGGGGAGGAACAGATGCGTCGAATTCTGGTGGCTAGACCCTTAGGCACTCCCTTAAAAGTGTGTGGGGGATGACAGCTAGTGGGCATAAGATATAGGTGGGAGTCTGTGGGTTTGGTGTGGAGACTGAATTCGATTTCACCGTCAATCAGGGTAGATGTAGTATCTAGGAATACGTTTTTCGAATTAGATACGTCTACTGTAAATTTGATTGACTGATGAAAGGTGTTGGCAAACGTAATGAATGCCTCGAGGCTCTCGCGACATTCCACCCACTTCATCTCTATATCGTCAATGAAACGCAACCAGCTATGGGGCCTAAATGGTGCTTGAAGTAACAAGTTGCGTTCAAACTTCTAAAGAAAGAACACCAAAAATCTATCAAAACTGAACACCGGGTCTCCAATTTACAGACCTACTTAGAGTGTGACATTATACCAAAAGGCTTTCAGATAAATGTTACACCTAACATAGGGCCAATCTCCAAACGCTTTCAGGAACGCTGGGACGTTATTACAAGGAGATGCTCTAAACAATTGATGTCACTTTGTCTTTCTTGGGATATCCACAAGTTAGGACAATTGAAGAGTGAGATCAAGTCTTTAGAATCATCCCTCAACGATATTATGTCCCAGGCCGATCTTGACGAAGCCCATAATATTATAGACACCTATAATATGGCCCTCACCAACAAAGTCAACAAGACTCAAAAAAAGAAATTTCTCCGCGACAGTGTTCCACAGTCTAGGAACAACTGGTCAGAGGTCAGAGTTAACAAAACACGTAAACCCCGCTCAAGACGCTTCAAACGCATTAAGACAATCGCGAGGGACGGACCCATACAAACTCCTGACGTCTGCCCAGTGCTCAATACATCTAGTGCTCCTCTCTCCGAATCGGAGACCTCACTCCTCTCTAAGGGGCTAAATTTCTGCCCCACGCCACATGAGGTCGACGAAAAACAAGTCAGAGAGGACACCCGAGCATTCTTCCGGAGACTTCGTCTGAAGGAGCACTTCTCCAGAAAAGACTCCGAAGCAAATTCATACGACTCTTCCAAGCCAGATTTACACGACCTAGAGGAACACAAACTCTATAAGCCCAAGAGTGCCTGGGAACCTACGCCGGGCAAGTGCGGCGCGCTTGAGTCGTATATTGACGCCGTTGAGTTAGAAATAGAGAAGCTCCTTTCAATGCCAGACAAAACTCCCGACAATTTGAGTAAGGAAGAGAGATCTGCCTTACAATCATTAAAAAATCGGGATGACATTGTAATTAAGAAAGCAGACAAAGGCTCTACAGTTGTAGTAATGGATAAAGAGACTTATATGGCGGAGGCCCAAAGACAACTCTCAGACGAACGTTTCTATAAGAAACTGGACTCTGACCCTACTAAAGAATTCTCCACCGCCATTACCAAAACTCTTGACGATATGTTTGAAAAAAATGAGATTGGTATCAACGTCTATGAGACCTTAATTCCTATTCACTGTAGACCAGGACAATTCTATCTGCTTCCTAAAATACACAAAGAAGGCATGCCAGGTCGCCCCATAGTCAGCGCAATTGGACACCCCACGGAGAAAATTTCTGAATTCATTGATTTACATCTCCGTCCACACGTAGAAAGTTTGCCATCCTATCTTAAGGACACCACGGACTACATTAACAAGACGCCCTCTACTGGCCTCCCAGATCATACCCTCCTCGTGACTATGGACGTCACATCTTTGTACACCAATATTCCACACGATGAGGGTATCGAAGCCTGTAGAGAAGTCTGGGATAGTAGATCCATACTAGTTCCTTCTACCGAGTCCCTTGCTAAGCTCCTTGAACATGTTCTCAAGTTCAACAACTTCATGTTTAATGGAGAACATTACCTGCAAGTTAATGGCACTGCTATGGGTACGAAAATGGCACCGTCTTATGCCAATGTCTTCATGGGCAGACTGGAACGCAACTTGTTACTTCAAGCACCATTTAGGCCCCATAGCTGGTTGCGTTTCATTGACGATATAGAGATGAAGTGGGTGGAATGTCGCGAGAGCCTCGAGGCATTCATTACGTTTGCCAACACCTTTCATCAGTCAATCAAATTTACAGTAGACGTATCTAATTCGAAAAACGTATTCCTAGATACTACATCTACCCTGATTGACGGTGAAATCGAATTCAGTCTCCACACCAAACCCACAGACTCCCACCTATATCTTATGCCCACTAGCTGTCATCCCCCACACACTTTTAAGGGAGTGCCTAAGGGTCTAGCCACCAGAATTCGACGCATCTGTTCCTCCCCTGCCTTATATCAGGAGCAAAGTGGTCTTCTTAAGTCCCACTTATGCAAAAGAGGCTACAATGCCCGCACCGTACAAACAGCTATTGATGAGATGGCGGGACATGACAGGCAAAACCTATTACGCTACAAGGAGAAAGACAATAGCGGCAGGGTCCCTCTGGTAACTACATACCATCCCGTCCTTAAGAACCTTAGCGGTATCCTTCAAAAGAACCTTCCAATTCTCCATTCAAACAAACGAATGGCAGAGGTCTTTAAGGAACCCCCACTGGCTGCATACAGACGCCCAAGGAACCTTAAGGACATGGTAGTAAGAACCAGACTGGACAACCCATTACCAAACGGGGGCTTTAAAACTTGCTCTGACAGAAGATGTCTTCTTTGTAAGCACAGCACTGACACAGACAGTTTTAGCAGCCCTGTTACAGGCCGCAGCTACAAAATACTAGGGAATTTGTCCTGTCAGACTGACAACTGCATTTATCTCATCAGTTGCAAAGTTTGCTCCAAACAGTATATTGGTGAAACAGGAGATCTCCGCAGGAGAGTCAATAACCACCGCTCGACCATTAGGACCAAAAAACTCAATGAACCCGTTGGGGAACATTTCAACCTTGAGGGTCACAAATGGGAGGACATGACAGTAGTGGTGATTGACCATAACCCAAGATGGACAGATGCTCAGAGAAAAAGCAAAGAGAAGTTCTGGATGCACAGATTGAAGTCATTCCGCCCTAACGGCATTAACAAACTGAATGACTTCACCAGAATGAACGTAAACTAGACCCAATTCCTGATGATACTAGACAAGATTATTCTCTCAATTTAGTGTTAACTCTACTGTTAATTTGCGTCACCAACTTTCGGACAACCCACAAAACTATTTATTGTTTACGCTTTTGTTAAAATTTTTTTTTTTTTTTTTTTTTTTTTTTTTTTTTTTTTTTTCCCGATAATAAATGCTTAAATTTATAATGGATCATAATTCATATGTTTAAATATCCCTGCTATATTATTTTTCTTTGATTATTCTTTATTAAGTAAAGTTATGCCATTTTGAGAGAATGAAACACTGTACGATTTACTGATTATCTTAATTGATTAGCATAATTAATTCGTTCAATTATCAAAAAACTATTTATTGTTTACGCTTTTGTTAAAATTTTTTCCCGGTAATAAATCTTTAAATATTTCAAAATTTATAATAGATCATAATTCATATGTTTAAATATCTCTGCTATATTATTTTTCTTTGATTATTCTTTATTAAGTAAAGTTAAGCCATTTTGAGATAATGAAACAATGTACGATTTGCTGATTATCGTAATTAATTAGCATAATTAATTCGTTCAATTATGTAAATCGCACTTCACCCGAGTATACCCGATAGACCAGACGCATTTCACAGCGGTCTGGATTTCTTTCATTATTTGTGTTCTTAATATTTCCAATTCAACATGTAATTATGTAAATATCTAGTGTTTAGTAGTTTAGTAGTAGTGCTAGTTGTTTTTGTTTCTCTTTTTCCTTTGTTTTTATGACTTTTTAACTTTTTTCTTTGTCCTGAGGAAGGGACAGGGCGTCCCGAAAATTTGACAATTTTTATTGTTCGTGTCGTTGGTCATTTTAGTGCTTTATATATATATATATATATATATATATATATATATATATATATATATATATATATATATATATATATATATATATATATATATATATATATTATTACATTTTTACCCGTGAAATACTGTAATTTATTCATTGAATAAAAATGATATCCTGTCACACTGTGACGAATATCAGAAGTGCGGGAAAACTCTCCAATAACGATGATTGCTGTACAAAAAAATCTTCCTTGACTTTATGTAAGATAGATGGAAATAAAATAAACCATTCTGACAGCGAATAAAACTGTCAAAATTACCAAAAATATGTTGCTTAATCCATGCTTACAGTGTTTTTACCTCACTTAGCTATGACGTCTCAACCGCTCAACTATGACGTCATGAGCCTATGGCTGTTTTACAAAAAGACAGAGACAGAGGAAAAAATCAAAGAATTTTTTTTTCAAAAATGTAATAAACAGAAAATTCAATGTTTTGTAGTTGAATATGGAATTTATTTCACTCGTGAGACAGTATTTTTTGATATTTTCACTCGTGCTTCGCACTCGTGAAAATATAAAAAATCCTGTCCCACTCGTGAAATAAATTCCATATTCAACTACAAAACATTGAATATCCTCTATTTATATATATATATATATATATATATATATATATATATATATATATATATATATATATATATATATATATATATATATATATATTAAGAAAAATCCAGTGTTTGGTACAGTAAAATATATCCAATGAAAAAAAGTCAGAAATCGCAAATCTCGAAAATCATTTTTACTGTTAGCGCTTTCTGCCTATATATATAGTTGAAAGTAGTTCAAAGTCGATGTCACACGGGTGAAAATAATTATAAAAGAAAAAGAAAATGCAGTTTCCAAATTTCAGTTAACACAAGCGCTTTCTGGATGTCATAATCCGTCTTCAGGTGTACATATTTGAACTGATTGTTTTGCTTGGTAACGTTAACTATGACGTCATAATGCCATGAGAGTCTTTGCAGGGAAGGAAGTAATCTATGACGTCATAGTAAGAATACGTTACGTAAAAGTTATGGAAAATTAAATAGGATAATAATGGACAATAAATCATATAAATAATGCTTAGCTCAGTCTCAAAAAACAAAGTAAAAAGCAATTATGATTGCTGGTATACAAAAAAGATAATTTCTTAATGTTAATGTTTGTTCAGTTTGGTGAAAAAAGGTTAAAAAAATAGTTTTCTTTAGCTAGTCTCATTGCAGTAGAATCGGTCCTAAGTTTATAAAAGGGGAACACACAGTAGTTTCCTTGTTGCAAAGATATTATCGTACACGTTTGCCATTGTGGACTTTACAAAGAAATTTAAGCATTTGTCCACAAACTTTTAGGAAAACCTCGTACAACTGTATTTTAATTGATACAGTAATATGAACATTAAAATTCCTCCTTGCAAAGGAAAAGTAAAACTTGTTATAAAGATACATCGAACATTCTTTTTTGCGTGTAAATACGTTTATATTTAAAAATTCAAACCAGAGAGAATGAAAATTATGTTTGAATCTGGAAACTTGATATTTAGTGAAATCCTTTTGTGACGTAAAAGTTACCCTACGAATTTACACTCTGGATTTTTTTCTTCACAATTACATTTGAAATAAGTAAAAATAAAATTTAAAAAGTTTAAATAGTTATAAGAGAAGGAAACATTTAAGTCTTTTACCATGGCTGTTACAGACCAACGGGATTTTCTTACGTGAAACGGCGATTTCACGTCTTTTGAGTCGATTGTTGCAGTTACACAGTTGTTGTAAAATGATGTTTTTCCTGTTCCCATCTCACCAAGAATTAACACGTTAATATGGTTTACATCTTTCCTTCCTGTTTTAAACGTTTTCATGAATTGTTTTAGGTTGACAAAATTCTAAAAAAAAAAACAAACAAACAAACCCATAATTGCAACTTATAATATAATTCTACAACCGAAAAAAAAATTCTGACACAGATATACCCTTTTCTTAAAAAAAATGTTTTCTCAGTTCTATGACATCAATGTTGAGATAACTAATATTATCATGCTTCCAGTAATCCCTTAACAATTCAATGCTTTTCAAAGACTGCTTAATATAATATTGCTTGAGCATCAAGCGAAAATGAGTGGAAAAATTTTACATATGCCTTGAAATTATGAATGCGTTTTGTATATTGGTATAAAATTATAAAATTACAAAATCATTGATTAATACATGTACTTGTTAATATTTGTTATGGTCAAAAAGTTTGCCAATAGAATTTTTGAATTTGTTTTTGTGCAATTAGCTTTCCACATGCTAGAAATTTTGATCATGTGACCAACCATATGCAATTGAAATAACTTCATGTCATTGAAATTGAATGTCAATATAATTTTACTGTCATATAAGGAAAGGCATCAGTGAATATAATCATTTGATTTGTGCTGTAAAATGGTTGACTCAATCGTACTCCAGCAAAGAAAGGCTGTAAAATTTAACGTACTACGAATGTCACCATATTCACTGTGGCTAAAGATATCATTATCTACTAACCCTACATGTATGGTCGAGATATTACCATTTGTGACATATGAACGGTTTTTGTTATTTAAAAATAATCTGCATGTAAGATTTATAAGACACAGAAAGATATATTTGCTACTGTGAAAAAAACACTTGACCGCCTGGACTACGTGTTTCGCGCATTTGCAGAACGATGATTCTGTGCATTCAAACCAGAGAGAACTGCCTTTCAAAAAATAAATGTCTTTTATGGATGTAATTCAAATAGTTTGCGAACTTTTTGATCACCTCTCGTATATTGTAAAACTTATATATCTAATACTCTTATTATGAATTTACATGTATTTCAAATAGAAAAAAAAACATTTGAGACTTTGTGAGCTCGTCATTAGTCTACAGTAATTTTGTAAAGTAAAATCAATGTTCTATTTCTTGAACAAGAAACTTATATAAAAGAGGGAAAAGTATCAACGTCTAAGTTCGTATATCGCAATATAAAGGATATTTAAGCAAAATTTTCAAATAGTGTATTAAATCAGAAACCAGAAGTGTATCCCGTTTTAAATTAACTCTAAGAAAAATTTACCTCTTTTGTCCATTCTATATCATTTCTCCAGGGCGTTGTAAGTAATGCTGGAATTTCGTTCCCTCCTTAAAATAAGTTTTTAAAAGATTATTTCTAATCAACATAAGTATACTGGAACTGAAAATCCTTTTTAGTTGCGACAACGCTAATAATCTTTAAGCACGTTATAATGAAAAAGTAAATACTTGTTATCAAATATATAATTTTATTGTTAGGGATAGTATCTAATACAATTCATTTTTAAAAAGTTTTTTGGCTTAAAAATAAGTTTTTTAGGAACAAAGTGACCTCAAAAGATTCTACATTTTAATTTATTGACTTTTGCTATGTATATAAATATATTTTTTAACCTTTTTGATTACTTGCTGAAGTCTGTAACGTTTATATTCTTTGTTCGTACAAATGAAGTTTATGGAGATAACAAACAGTATTCATGATCAATTTCCATAATACAAGACAAAATAGGAATAGAGCAAACACGGATTTCCTAAACATCAGAGGCGGGATCATGTGCCATGGAGGAGTGAGTATCCCCTGTCCACAGGTCTCACCCGCCTTGTGCTTCTTGACATGATCGGGAAATAACAAAAAAGAATCCGTCGTCAATTCAATGTTTAAATAACGGACTAACAATTAGATAAAAAAAGTCAGTCAGCATATTACTCAATGATAAATTGTATTTGCTGACAAGGTCATTGTTTCGACCATAGAACTTATGAAATGATAACTTAAAACAAGATTGCTTATATTCTTGTTTCCTCAACTTATTTGTCAATAATCTACCTCGTTTTTGAAATTGTTCATACGCAGTGCACGTTCTTGCGCATCGAATCAACTGAAATAAATAATTTCCGTATGCGGGTGATGAAGGTAAGTTGCTGCATAAATAAGGAAAGTTGACGATAGAAAAGTTAAAGTCATCACGTTTTTCATAGAGCTTTGTTGTTAGATTACCATTAAAGCTGAACACGACTCGTAAGTAGGCATACGGCATTTTCGATAGCATTGTATACGATATATCAATACCAGGGTATACTCGTTGCATTTGTTACACCTGACTGCTTTATTGTCACGAGTATCGGCGTGAAATGGCGACCCGTGTTTGTGCTGGTTATCTTGCATTACCTTTGTTTATATTTTATTGCAGTTACGTTCATCTGTGTTGTTTGTATATTGCACTGACTTATACAACTATAATTGTAAATTTATTTGGTATCTTACTTTCCTGCATTAGGCGAAGTATTACGTTATTATTCTCGCTAACGAGTCCTGTATAGCATACGTCCGTCTACATGGGTGTCGACTAATTACACCGAACAGTGACGAAGTCCTGTGCTATGTACAGGGGTCTGCAGAGTAGCGAGACTCGGGAACAAAAATGCTGGAATATTCCTTTTACGAATCGTGTTAAGTTTTAACGTCCTTTTCAAGTAAAATATCTAGCTATGAAATACATGTGTCAGATTGTGGCATCTTTTATTTCAAGCTCCCTAGGATATATTATTGACATAGGAGTGAAAATAACCAGTGTTAATTAACAATACGTCGTCGATATATCTAAATGTCGAGTTGAACCCCACAGCAAGTGTTTTCTTCTATTCACGCATAAGGTTTTGCACAAATTCTGCTTCATATGAATATAAAAATAGGTCTGCTAATAAGGGAACACAGTTGGTACCCATGTGAATTCCAATAGACTGCAGTTAGAAGACTTCGACTCCAAAAACCACATAGATATTATCAATCAGAAATTCAAGCATCTTTTTGATGTCAACTTCAGAGTACCTGTGTGTGCAATCAGAATGTGCTTTAACAAAATAATTTACAAATGATCAATATGGGCAGAGTTCCATTTTTATTGAAAAAGCAGCTGTCAAGATATCTTTTTAATTTATGTTTGGGAATGGTTGTGTATAAAGTCGAAAAGTCGTAATTTTTTGAGTTGTTGATTATGGTGAAATTCTGTAATTTCAAATTGTCCAAAAATTTCTTTGTCAGACTGTCGTCAGCAACAATATATACCTACAAGTACATGTTGTCGCCGTCGACCTTTTTTTCTTCCTGCGTAATGAACTGTACAAACTTTAAGCCACAAAGCAATTTTTGTTGTCGGCGACAATATGTACTATGAATATTTGCACATTTTGTCGCCGATTAATTGTGTTGAAGAATATTCAAGGTTGTGGAGAGAGAGAGAGAGAGAGAGAGAGAGAGAGAGAGAGAGAGAGAGAGAGAGAGAGAGAGAGAGAGAGAGTGTGTGTGTATTGCAGATATGTACTGATAAGTAAACATTTTTTTTTTAATTTAGAATTAATCGCAATACTGTAGAGAGAAAATTGTTGGTTAGAAAATTGTGTCACGGATTGGTGTACATCACTATGATATGTCAAGATGCCGTAATTCTTGAGATATTTAATATAAACTAATCTATCCTTTTTTCTCGTTATACCTTAAAACTTTGAAAATAAGACGGATTTGATAATAAGCTGGTTTTCAAAATAATTCACCTATGTCTTACATTTAAAATTACTCGAAAATAAGCCTTTTTTTGAAAAAAAAAAATTCTATAAAGTCTCGATGAAGGTTTAAGCAATCTCCATTGCCAAAAGCTCATCGTTTATATAACTGGCGCACTGGATTACGACACTTGAACAATATTTATTTAACGCTTCCAGAAGTTTACCTGGATATTCTATTTTTAGAACGAGCTAGTAGTTCTTCATCAATCGCAACTTCTCGGGCCATTACGACTAGCGGAAAAACGACCTCGAATGTATATAGTAGACGACATGACAATCCTCCCTTTTCACGTTCTTTGAAATAAATGCATGGAGACATTTTATCTGTGGAATATGGAGTTTAACTTTATTCAATATAATGATATTATATAAAATATACTAGAGAAGGGACTTCTAACTCCGTTAATCCTATATTTGAATTAACCGGAAATGTTTAAATTTTTAACATCCGGTGATGTTAATAAATTCGAGTTTGTTTTTCCGACCTTTGTCGGAAAGACCCGAGATGCTGCGATTGAGTTCTTAATCTATCGATTACCATTTATTTTAATGATAAAACGTCGTGATTATGTTCTCGTTGCATACGATTTTTTTGTACTGATAATAAGCCGAGATTTGAAAATTAGAGGGTTCTGAAAATAAGCCCCCCCCCTTTCTTACCAAAACTTAGAATAAGTCGCGTCTTATTTTCAAGGTTTTATACTTCGTGATTTAATTTAATTTTTTTTCACAGATAATGATTATCTGGAAACTATTGTTTGCGTTTTTATAATATGTGCAGAAATATTTTGTGTTGGCATTTTAGCTCGCTTGAACTGAAAGATCAAGTGAGTTTTTCAGATCAAATTTTTTTCTGTTGTCCGTCTGTAAACTTTTCACATTTTCTCAAGAAAAAGGGGACCAATTTCAACCAAAATTGCCACAAAGCATCCATGGGTAAAAGCATTTCAAGTTTGTTTAAATGACGATTCGTACCTTCTTAAGGAAGCAGTTATAAGTTATTGAAAATATAGTGACATCTTATAATAATATTTTCAAGAATCATTGTGTCAGAAAAGTTGAAACTTATGTGAAAGCTTCATTATATAGTGTAGATCCAGTTTTATTCAGATCATGTCTTCGGGGCAACAATTTCTGATTAAATTTTTTTTAGAATAAATAGGAAACATTTTCTAAAAAATATCTTCTTGTCAAGAAGATATCATATTTATGTGAAAGCTTTGATATATAGTATACTTTAGCTTTCAGGTTTATAGGAGTTGGCAAGAAAATAACGCACTTTTAATTTAAATTAAATTAGTTTATTGCCCATAATAAAGGAACTTTTAGAAATTTATTTCTCAACAACTAACAATATTATTTTAGTACAAACGTTTTTGATGAATTTACCAAAATGTGCAAGCTTTTTTAAGCATTTGGTCAGACAAAAAACTTTTGAAAACCAAACCCAATCCCCCCCCCCCCCAACACACACACACAAACACATTTTCTGAAGTAGGTCTAGATAGCAAAGTTATGTTACTGTAAAACATTTGTTATGATTAATTAAAAATTGTTCTTGAACTATTCATGCATGTGAACACTTTTTTGAAAATTTCTACATCACATTGGGTTTGCGTCACCCATTTTTAGATAGCAACGCTCGGCACACCTCGGCCGTTTCATCTGATGAAGGCGACGGAATCAGCCAGGGTTTGCCGAATCTTAGCACATGCTGATGGTAAGTGGCAACGCACTTTGAAATTTTTTTTTTAAAGTGCGTTAAATTGGGTACACACACAACGCACATTGAAAAAAAAATTCAAAGTGCGTTAAGAGTGTACATAAACATTTTTATCATAGGGACATTTAGCGCAGTTTGAAAAAATATGTATTAAACAAAAAGTTCTATACTCATATTTTGATAATTGAAGGAATCAATTCGTAATAACAGGGGTTATCAAAAAGTTCGTGAACTTGGGCTATAAAATTAATACTATGTAGTCTGTCCTTTCAAAATTTATAAGGAACATAAAACAACAAAAAATAAAGAAATGTCGAAAATTTTATCTTGATTTGTTCATTATTTCCTAAAATATGATAAAATAAAAATGACATTATATGATTACCCAGCGCCGTCGCCGTTTAGTTTCATGACGTCCGACAACGTCATTATTTTTCAATGTCCGATTCTTCTACCTCATACACTTAATTTGATGAGATTCCTTGGAGCTGAGTAAGGACTTACACCCATCTTGTTTATATGACTTTACAACGTCAGGAACAGTGGCTTTCAATGCATATCATATTGTAGATACAGTGGGAGAGATCCTCGCTCGATTATGCCAGCATTTTTTTGCTTTTGGGAGTTTAATATCTACAACATCTGATCAACGTCATTTTTTCACGTGTTTGGTTTTTCATACCATGACTACAAATCGCCATCTACTGTGCTTCCCTTTTCTCTCTGAATCTCTTTTGGCATTAAAAGCAAGTACTCTGGATGCATCTAATTTCACCATAGACAGTATAAACATTTCCTAGATCTATACCACTTTTTTTGGGCCAAAACTTTACAGAATGTTGAAAAATGAAACCCCTCCCCCCCTTTGACGCCATTTTCAAGGACTTATTTGTTTGGACATTCCATGTCAAATTTACGAAAAATGTTCATATAATTTTTAGAATGAGGTGAAAAATACATATTATATAAAGCAATTGAGTCCCAAAATATATCTAAATTAACGAGATTTTTGGATGTCAAATGTTTATATCAAAAGAGTTTTTTCTCAGTTACACTTCGGTCGAAAAAACGCATTCGATTTTGTGCCACCTTGACATACTATAGCTATTAACAAAAACATTACTAATTTATTAAAAGTTAAATTTATGATTTGTGGTTTATTCTATAGATAGAAAAGATGATGCTAACCAGATATTTTAAAATTCATCGATGGACCTAAAGCGGTTTTAATTTTATGGCGCCAGTCCACGAACTTTCTGATTCCCCTTCGTACAAACATCTTTCGAAAAAGTTTTAACTTAGTTTACATGTACTCATCTAACGTCATTGAGAACAAAAAGAAGACAAGAAGGTCTCTCAGCCCAACTCTTTTTTTCTTATGCATGATTTGTACATAGTCGTCGGTAGCAAATGGAAAGAGGATCCCCTCCCCAAGGTAAGCCCCAATTTTCAATGCCTATATTATGCATATCTTTGAAAAAAACATTTATGTGCTTAAGTCCTCCTTTCCCGATACCGATGCCTATGCTACACCCAAATATATAACATATTTGCATAACTGTTAAACTTTGAAAACTTTCAATAAATTTTAGTTTAAATAAAGTGATGCAAATTGGAATAAATTAAATGCAGCTTAAAACATTAAGAGAAAAAGAATTTTCAAAGAGTTGAAAAATCAAGATCGATTGCTCACTTTCACATCCTAAAGTGACATCATCACCGAAGAGTTATCAGACAGTTTGATTATTTATCATACCTAAGATTTGCAAGAATATTGACCAAGCCATACACATTTTTTCAAAGTGCGTTAATGTGGCCGTTATTAACGCACTTTGATTTTTTTTTATTTTTTCAAAGTGCGTTAATTTGGTTTCAAATTTAACGCCCTTTGAAAAATTTTTCAAAGTGCGTAATTTTTCAAAATGCGCTGTAACAGCGGTGCTGTGTGGTGTGTATATCAGTTGAAATAATTCATGTTTTTGTTTTAATTGGATGATATTTAATGAAGTTGACTCGATCTATGACAGTCGGTAAGTACAAGTTAATGTATATATTGGAGTAAAATAAGCCTAAATGCAAATGGTTAGCTTAAACTAAAGTTCAAAGATAATCGCATGCCACAGTATACAATTTTCTCAGTGTGACGTTATCACCCTATGTCGTCGTGACATTTACTTACAGGCGCAGATTCTGATTTTTTTTTTCGGGAAGGGGGGGGGGGGGGGGGGGTCAAAACTCGGTCAAAAATTCCAGCCAGAATTTCCGAAGAAGCAAAGAAAAAATAAATTAAAAAAATAAAACCAATGATGGTGGGGTATATGTTTTCTAGGGGGGAGGACGTCAAAAGTCATTTTTATTTGCTTCAGTATACATAATACAGTCCTATTTAAATAACTTTGCAAAGTCCTGAGAGAGAGAGAGAGACAGACAGAGAGAGGCAGAGGGGGGGGGGTTCTAATAGGCACTCTCTGTCTCATAAATAACGATAAAAATAATAATGATCTTGTGACTTCAAAAAAGTAAAACACTTTTCTATTTGACTCTTCATGTTTTAATTGTTTCTTGTGCTTATATTATGTCTATTTCTTCTAAGTTGGGCTTCTACATTTCGTAGGTAAATTCCTTGTGAAAAGACCTTTTATTTGGGTACCATCAATTTTGACCTCTTCATCTCTTGACCTTGGAGTTTGACCCACTTTTATAAGAAAAATACCAAACTTTAAACTCGGCCTAAGTTTTGAACAGTTGGTGCTAGGGTTTTCATGCTTAACATGTGTATTTATTGTGTATTTATTGTGAACTTCCAACAAGTATAAATATTTTTTACCTTGACCAACTTTACAAAAAAAACTTTAACTTTAACTAACTTTTGAACAGGTGAAGAAGTATGAGGGATTTCTCTTTTATTTCACATGTGTATTAATCCTTGTGACATGAATTTCCTTTTCATATCAACAATTTTGACCCTTTGAGCTTGACCTTGGAGTTTGACTTACATTTAAGAAATTTCATCCTTCTCCAAAAGCTGCCATACAGGAGCATCAGATTTTCATAAACACATCTTGTCTTCATTTTTTAAAGTGGTGGTTTCTCCATATGAGTGAAAATTCCGGACAGATGTTTTCACAACAAACAAATTAATAATAAAAAAAACACAGTCTACATGTACATATTTTATATTTAACAGATATACTTCTGGTCATATCTTTAGTTCTCCCTTGAATCAAACATGATGATAAATATTTTAAAAATAATTACTATAAGAGTTGAAAAGGTTGTGCATAATAGAATTGACTAAGCTCTGCGGTTCAATTAGCTACACCAGTTTAGCTTTATTTTGCTACTCAAAGTACCTTGATTAATTATTTTCAATTATACTGTTTTCTGAAACGTGCAGTTTTTTTTTCAACATGGATACATGTCATACATTTTCAGCTTCTCAAAAATTTCATGAAAAAGAAAGTTTTTCAGAAACTATTACCCTTTCCAAATACTTTTGAAGCATGCGTTTTAAGCTTATTTGAGCTTTTCTGGTTTCCTGGTCACATTTTTTCTGTCGTCTACCTGTTTGTCTGCAAACTTTTCACATTTTTAACTTTTTCTTTAGAACCACTGGGTTAATTTTAACCAATTTACATAAAAATATGCAGGGTTTTTTTTTTCATCATAAATTTTCTCAAGAACAGCAAGGACAATTATTTTCCCCCATTTTCGCGAAGAGTAGGGGACATTAAATCTCATTTGTATGTCAGTATGTCCGTCTGTCACATTAAATTTAACCTTGATCATCATTGTCATATATTTTTAAATGAGAAGAGACAGGACTACCGTATTAAACATGTGTATAAGTATTTTCCTGTGACAATACCATTCTAAATACACTATGATTTTTTTAACCCATGACCCTGATATTGAAGTTTAACCTACTTTTTAAAAAAATGTTTTAAATTTATCATTTCGAAAGAGAAGAGATAGGGCATTCATATTATACCTGTATGTATATTACCTGTGATAAGACCTTTGCTAATGTATCATGACTTTTGACTTTGTAAACTTGACCTTGAAATTACTTTTCAAAAATGTTGTATTTCCTTGTAACTATTGATTGAGAAGAGAAATGACTTTCACATTTGACGTGTACATTACCAATAAAAAAAAAAAGATGTTCCCTAACATGCGATGATTTTTTCCTCGACCTTGATGGTTAACCTAAAATTCAAAAAAATTGAACGCTCTCAAAAGATGATTAGGCTACAGTGTAAAATATAGGAGGAGTTCAGGGAAGACGGAGCTTTTGCATAAGAACGTCATTTTCGACCCCTATATGACCCCCAGGGGCAAAATGAAAATTCCGAAACCTTACTGCAGATCTACATGACTCCAAAAACCATTAAAAAAATTCATTTTTTGACCCTCCACATTACCCCCCCCCCCCCCCAAGGGTTATCAATTTGATTATGATTTGAACATATCTTATTGTTATGTATAAGTACAAGGGATTGGGCACTGTTTCTTGAAACTTAAAACACCCTCTCCCTACATGTAAATTATGCATTTGAATTGTCATAGTTAAACATAAAGTTTTTATATAGTGTTTGGCTACACTTAAGAAAGCCTTCCTAATATTTACGTTGGAAAACTAATATAACATGGATCAGCTCTATAAAAACTTAGAAATATATGTACTAAAGGATTATTTACCAAAAATTTATGTTTGTCTGGAATTTATGTCTGGTACACATCACCATTTCGGCTAATATCAGCGTAAGGAAACGGTTTTTTTTTCTGTTAGAAATTTTACTTACGCACTGTAGATCCAGTCCTAATTCACGAAATTGATAAAATGATGTTAAAAACGCAACAATATTTTAAAGAATGCATATATTTTATTGTATCCGCTAAATTTCATTAAATTTAGAGGATTGTAAGAGCATTTTTTCATACCTTGTAGTTGCACGAACAATAATTGATGTAACGTCGGACACGGGAATTTCACCGTAATGACCAATAATGAATAACGTCTCATCGTAGTTAAAACATTTGTAAAATTTTTAAAAGAAATTTTTCGGGATTGTTTATTACTTTGGATACCAGAAATAAAATAAGAGACATAGTATCTTCAAAGTCTATTAAAATTTGCGCAAAAATCCCCCATAGTTTGAAGTTGGAAGTACGATACACCTGTAGATACTGTCACAACAGACACTTACACACAATGAAATGTTCAATGAAGGCGTTAGGTGTCGAACAGCATAATGTCACGTGAATAAGGTGATTATAATATATCAATCGTTGATACACTGTGACCGGCTAATTTAGTAGCTATCTCAATCCTAGTTTTGGGAACATATTTTTTTAGATTAGATATGAGCCGCAACTTGGCCAACATTGTCCTATGGATAAGTATAAGTTTAAATCAAAATACATATTCTATGCAAATGAGACCAATGGCCAAGTTGCGGCTCGATGTAAACAATGTCGTTGAAAACTAGTATGCATATGAATAACAATAGAAATGTGACAAAACTGTTAGATCTCTGTCTCAAAAGCTAGTGTCGCTTGGCATTATTTGATAATTTCACGTTATGTAATATACCAAAATCTTCTCTTTAGAAATTTATTAATACGCAGCATTGTTAAGGCTTGAATTAGGGGGCGGGGCCTAATTTATACGGGAAAAGTTTACTGTGACGTAACACAAAAATATGACTTTTATGTATTTCTCATTATACCTGAAAATGAAATAATTTGCAACTTTTAACTGTATTAGCATAATAAACAACAATAAAACTTATCAATGCATTAAAAAACGTCGCTAGGTAAATCCCGTGTAGCTGGTTTTAAACAAAGCACTGATTGCGATGAACATGTATATATGACGTCATTTTGGTAAACATGACGTATTTCATGTACTGTGAGAGGCAGATTGAGGAATTTTTTAACAATGAAAAATGCGTTTTATAATAAAACGGAATATTATTTACAGGTTTTAAATAGTCGATTAATACCAATGTAGATCCTTTGTTTAGTGCGATTATTCATTAACTTTCCAGAGAATGTATTTTATTAATTATGTCGTGTTTTTATGTACAGGTAACGTATATTTTACATCGAGATGCACCATAAAATCATACTTTCGCAAGGGCATGCACTGCATAGATCTTAATCATTTTTTGAATATAGATAAAGGATATTATCCTTAACTGGAAAAGTGCTGCTGCTTTCTTTAAATCGAGGGCGTGATTTCATAAATACACAAAATATTTGGTAAAAGTCTAATATATTTTGACATTGGCCTATTTACTTGAAAATTTAACTATTAAAATGCGAATTCTATTCAAAGCAGCAGCACTTTTCAGAAACTACAAAGCATGCAGAAACAATTAAAAGCTTGAATTTTTAATTTCAACTAGGGTATGCCCTTGCGATATTGAAATTTGTTAATGACCTACATTCAGTACACGTACTATGCATTCATCACGTGACTGTCCATCGATGGGACTAAACTTCATACAGTACACAGTGCGTAATGCTATGCTATTTCCATAGGTATTTAAGTTCTGTGATAATAAAACAGCTTTATTGAAATAAATTCAATTAAAAATAAAATCCCCCTTTTTGCACATACATTTTCCGTTGATTACTCATAGTAGGCCTTAACAGTGCTGCGTACCTATAAAACATGAATTTAACGAATTTGGGAATTATATTTTGCGCAAAACATCGGGATCACACTCTCATAACTTAAGCGCAGTCATTCTTTAAAGAAATCGAACGTCTTTTACTTTAGTTTTTGATACCATTGATACCAATATTTATGAGCATGATATATAATAAGGAGTGATTTATGGTGCTTTCCTATGATAGAAAACACTTCATAACTCCAATGTATGGATTTTTAAAATATAGACTGAAGTAAATAGAGGAAACTAGAGTACGTATTAGTATAATAATGAAAGAATTTTCAAAAGCCTGGATACCTATGATTTTTGTTCCTAGGATGTATTTGTTGATAAATTTTTAAAAAGAAAATGCGAGGTAGGTGTTTTATTCTCACTTTCTGAAAATTTATTTGAGATTTAGAAATTTTCCCTATATATTATGTATAATTTTAAAAGTTAAGCTTAGAGTTTATACACTCTAAGGCCAAAAGTCTTCAGTCGATAACTCTGTAGCAGTCAATATTTTGTTATACATAACTGAACCAATGTATGGATTTTTAAAATATAGACTGAAGTAAATAGAGGAAACTAGAGTACGTATTAGTATAATAATGAAAGAATTTTCAAAAGCCTGGATACCTATGATTTTTGTTCCTAGGATGTATTTGTTGATCAATTTTTAAAAAGAAAATGCGAGGTAGGTGTTTTATTCTCACTTTCTGAAAATTTATTTGAGATTTAGAAATTTTCCCTATATATTATGTATAATTTTAAAAGTTAAGCTTAGAGTATATACACTTTAAGGCCAAAAGTCTTCAGTCGATAACTCTGTAGCAGTTAATATTTTGTTATACATAACTGAAGCAAAAATGTTTATCGCAACGATCTACAACTATATATTATGATTTGAATGTCGTATGGTGCTTAATAAGGGGCCATAAGTGGCCAAAATGTTTAATCTTTGACGCTTTATATCTCAAAAGTTAAAATATTTTCATAAGTAATACTGAACAAAAGATGTTCAAAATCATGTTCTAAACAATATGCTACCTTTCATTTTTTGCTAAACGTCCCCATTAAGGAGTTAAAGGGTTGGCCCCAAAATGTTTCTTTTGCAAATAACTCGAAAACGAAGGAGAATTTCTGAATAGTTGTTGAACAAAAAGCGTTCAAAATCTTTAGAGGTTAGAGATAAAATCCAGAAAAAGGGGCCTGACCCTCAAATAAAGGGCCAAGAGGAGCCAAAATTCTTCAATCGATAACTCTATAGACGTCAATATTTTGTTATACATTATTGAAGGAAAAATGTGTATCTCAACAATCTACAACTATATATTATGATTTGAATGTCGTATGGTGCATAGTAAGGGGCCATAAGAGGCCAAAATGCTAAATCTTTGACGCTTTATATCTCAATTGTGGGAAATATTTTGATAAGTTATATTGCACAAAATGTGCTCAAAATAAAATTCTAAATAATATACAACCTTTTATTTTTCGCTAAATGTCCCCATTAAAAAGTTGAAGGGTTGGCCCCTAAATATTTCTCTTACAATTAACTCGAAAACGATAGGGAATCTGTGAATAGTTGTTGAATAAAAAGTGATCATAGTCCTGAGATCTTAAAGATGATATGAAGAAAAAAGGGCTGATCCCTAAAATTAGGGGTCGTGAGGGACCAAAAGTCTAATCTTTAAGTCTTTAATGTTCAATGTCTTTTTACAGATTATGGAGGCAAAATCGTTCTTCTTCACTATCTTTATCATTATTTTAGAATGAAATCTCAATCAAAATCTTATCTCAATTTATCAAGAATCGGACGGAAGACCCACTCGTTGCTCGCAGCGAGATCGTATCTAGTTAAGGTCTACCGACTTCCTTCGGAAGACATTATTGTTTTTCTTCTGTTCTCTATTATTAAGGTCTTCCGTCTTCACGGAAGACCTTATAGTGATAATATTGTTTCTTATTATTAAGGTCTTCCGTCTTCACGGAAGACCTTATAGTGATTCTACTGTTTCTTATTATTATTCTTTTTATTATTTTTTTGACTTTCTAATTTTGTGCACGCGATTTCTCGAAGACTACTGGATGGAATGACGTGAAATTTTCAGAAAAGAAGTGTCGTAATATGAATTTTATATATCTGAGAGAAATTTTGGAAACTCACTTCCGGTGCCAAGTTACGGACAATTTCCTGAAATTAAAATGAAATTTTGTCCGCGATTAAACTCAAAATCGGTAAAAGATATCAACATGAAACTTTCAGGGATTATAAATCGTGATATATACCATGCAGGACGCGACACTTTGTTCGTCGTCGGTACTTCCTGTCGTTAGGAGAAGCGAATGGAAAAAATCGTATTTTCTAACTTTTTTGTTTTTCAACATTTTTTATTTATTTTTGGAATGATAATAGAGACCCTTTGATCGATGCTTACTATGTAAGTTATTTGGATATTGGTTAATCAGAACTGTAGATATTAATATTTGAAAATCTGAAGCGGACCAAAGATGGCGGCTGTCTCTGTCAACTCCGCCATTTCGCGAGTAGGGGTTTATGGAGGCAGCTGAGCGTTTGACTAAATGATATATGAAAAGTAAAAAAACTACGTGGACTTTCACCTATTATTAGTATGCTGCAATTCAGTGACAATCTTAAAACTTAATTTCCGTTTTACTGCTTTAGTGTAATTAGGTTAGATATGTCTGTGCAATGTGTTAAATTTACTTTCTTAACGTCGAAATAAAATAAAGGCGATAAGAAGTTGTTTGATTTAATATTTCATTTCATTGAAGCTATCACACGTATTTGATAGATCAGTCCAAAGGATAGGCACAAATATTTACTCGTGGTGTTTGTTGCCAGATTATGAATAGTAGCCCACCTTGTATGATTCTTAGACAGGTATACTGTTGCAGGTGTACTGTATACATAACTATAATTATATAGAGCAGTATTCAAAATTTATTTGTTTTTCACAAACGTAACCACTGTGTTTCCCATGCACACTTGAGTCATATTAAACTAATACAAAAGACAGAATTAAGGAAACCTTTTTTGAATAAGAACATATAATGGAGATTATAGTAACATTTTTTTCTCAAAGATATTTAAAGTTGAACATTGAACATAAATGAAATCTGATTCCTTGACCGTTGAAGGGCGAGACATGTCTTTCATCGAACCATTTCTACCTTTTCATGAAGGTGTAAAGAATCGGGTTAGTTCACTTTTAGGATAAACGGGTAATTAAAAAAAAAATAAAAATGATTTCCATTCACTTCTTTTGTATTTCTTACCAAGATATAGAATATATACAATCATCTGTTAAATATATTTTCTAAACCTCGAAATCAAGCCTTTAAGAACGTTCCTTTTTTAGCTCACCTGAGCCGAAGGCTCAAGTGAGCTTTTCTGATCACATTTTGTCCGTTAGGTCTGTCCGTCCGTCCATCTGTAAACTTTTTTCGACTTCTTCTCAAGAACCAATGGGCCAATTTTAACCAAACTTGGTACAAAGTATCCTTGGGTAAAGGGGAGTTTAAATTGTAAAAATGAAAGGCCAAGTCCCCTTACAAGAGGAGATAATCAAAAAAAGACAAAAATAGGGTGGGGTCACTAAAAAATCTTCTCAAGAACCACTGTGCCAAAAAGCTGAAACTTATGTGGAAGCATTCTTGGGTAGAGTAGATATTAAATTGTAAAAATCATGACCCCCGGGGGTAGGGCGGGGCTACAATAGGGAATCCAAGTTTTACATAAAAATATATAGAACAAATCTTTAAAAATCTTCTTCTCAAGAACCACTGGGCCAGGAAAGCTGAAACTTATGTGGAAGCATCCTTGGGTAGTGTTGATATTAAATTGTTAAAATCATGACCCCCGGGGGTATGGCAGAGCCAAAATAGGGAATCCAAGTTTTACATAGAAATATATAGAACAAACCTTTAAAAATCTTCTTCTCACGAACCACTGGGCCAGGAAAGCTGAAACTTATGTGGAAGCATCCTTGGGTAGTGTAGATATTAAATTGTAAAAATCATGACCCCCAGGGGTAGGGCGGGGCTACAATAGGGAATCCAAGTTTTACATAGAAATATATAGAACAAATCTTTAAAAATCTTCTTCTCAAGAACCACTGGGCCAGGAAAGCTGAAACTTATGTGGAAGCATCCTTGGGTAGTGTAGATATTAAATTGTAAAAATCATGACCCCCAGGGTTTGGACAGGGCTACAATAGGGAATCCAAGTTTTACATAGAAATATATAGAACAAATCTTTAAAAATCTTCTTCTCAAGAACCACTGGGCCTCAAAAGCTGAAACTCATATGGAAGCATCCTCGGGTAGTGTAGAAATTAAATTGTAAAAATCATGACCCCCAGGGTTTGGGCAGGGCCACAATAGGAAATCCAAGTTTTACATAGAAATATATAGAACAAATATTTAAAAATCTTCTTCTCAAGAACTACTGGGCCAGGAAAACTGAAACTTATATGGAAGCATCCTTGGGTAGTGTAAATATTAAATTGTTAAAATCATGACCCACGGTTGTAGGGCAGGGCCACAATAGGGAATCCAAGTTTTACATAGAAATATATAGAACAAATCTTTAAAAATCTTCTTCTCAAGAACCACTGAGCCAGGAAAGCTGAAACTTATGTGGAAGCATCCTTGGGTAGTGTAAATATTAAATTGTTAAAATCATGACCCCCGGGGGTAGGGCGGGGCTACAATAGGGAATCCAAGTTTTACATAGAAATAATTAAAACAATTTTTTAAAAATCTTCTTCTCAAGAACCACTGGGCCAGAAAAGCTGAAACTTATGTGGAAGCATCCTTGGGTAGTGTAAATATCAAATTGTTAAAATCATGACCCCCGGGGATAGGGCGGGGCAACAATAGGGAATCCAAGTTTTACATAGAAATATATAGATAAATCTTTAAAAATCTTCTTCTCAAGAACCACTGGGCCAGAAAAACTGAAACTTATGTGGAAGCATCCTTGGGTAGTGTAGTTATTAAATTGTTAAAATCATAACCCCCGGGGGTAGGGCGGGGCAACAATAGGGAATCCAAGTTTTACATAGAAATAATTAAAACAAATTTTTAAAAATCTTCTTCTCAAGAACCACTGGGCCAGAAAAGCTGAAACTTATGTGGAAGCATCCTTGGGTAGTGTAAATATCAAATTGTTAAAATCATGACCCCCGGGGGTAGGGCGGGGCAACAATAGGGAATCCAAGTTTTACATAGAAATATTTAGAACAAATCTTTAAAAATCTTCTTCTCAAGAACCACTGGGCCAGGAAAGCTGAAACTTATGTGGAAGCATCCTTGGGTAGTGTAGATTCTAAAGTTTTTCAATAAAAAAGGGAAGGGGGTTGTTGGGCATGATAGGTGTAGCAAGAGGGGGAATCTGGTAAAGATCTGCATAACCCAAGTTACTCAGGTGAGCGATGTGGCCCATGGGCCTCTTGTCTTTATTCTATTGAAGCTATCACACCTATTTAATGAAACATTCCAAAGAAAAGGCGCGCAGATTAACTTGTAGCGTTTGGAGCGAAATTATAAATTGTGGCGCGCCTTTCTTGATTCTTAGACAGAAGTATATTCAAGTACATTTAGAGCAGTGGACTCAAACACGTAATTTTAGCGTGTTGGGAATAAAGAGGAAAAAAGGGCATTGGATTTTCACGCTGGCGACCTGGGTTCAATCCCCTTTGCGACCAAATCTTTTATATCACTTTTTCAGCTCCATTATAAGTTCTTTTCCTGAAACGGACGGAAGACCTCTCGTTGCTCGCAACGAGATCGTTTCTAGTTATTATTATTATTCTTATTTTTTTTGACTTTCTAATTTTGTGCACGCGATTTCTCAAAGACTACTGGATGGAATTAAATGAAATTTTCAGGAATAGTGTGTTGTAACATGAACTTGATCTATCTGAGAGAAAATTTGGAAATTCACTTCCGGTGCCAAGTTACAGACCATTTTCTGATTTCAAAATGACATTTTGTCCACGATTAAACTCAAAAACGGTAAAAGATATCAGCATGAAACTTGCAGGGATTATAGATCGTGATATATACCATCCAGGACGCGACTTTTTGTCGGTACTTCCTGTCGTTAGGAGAAGAGAATTTAAAAGATTGCATTTTCTAATTTTTTTTTGTTTTTCAATATTTTTTATTTATTTTTGGAATGAAAATAGAGACCCTTTGATTGATGCTTACTATATAAGTTGTTTGGATATTGGTTGGTCTGAACTCTAGATATTAACATTTGAAAATCTGAAGCGGTACTAAAATGGCGGCTGTCTCTGTCAACTCCGCCATTTCGCGAGTAGTGGTTTATGGAGGCAGCTGAGCGTTTGATTAAACCATTCTGATATAAGGATACATGAAATGAAAAAAACAACTTGGACTTTCACGTAGTAGTACGTTACAATTACGTGTAATCTTAAAAATTTATTTCCGTTTCACTGCCTTAGTGTAACTGGGCTAGATACGATATGTATTGTGTACAATGTGTTAAATGTACTTTCTTAATTTCGAAATAAAATAAAGGTGATAAGAAGTTGTTTTATTTATTTTATTTCATTGAAGCTATCACACCTACTTAATAGATCAGTCCAAAGAAAGGCATGGATATTTAATCGAGGCGTTTGGCGCGAGATTATGAATAGTGACCCGCCTTTTATAATGCTTAGACAGGTGCACTGTTCCAAAAGTATACACAAGTATATTTAGAGCAATCCTCCCAATATCTTAATGCTTTGCGCGTCTGGGATTAAAGAGAAAAAAGCGCATTTACAATGGCAACATGGGTTCAATCCTCCTTGTGACCAAAATTTTGAATAATTTTTTAGCTCGATTTTACGTGGGATTTTTTTTCTTCAATCGGACGGAAGACCTCTCGTTGCTCGCAACGAGATCGTATCTAGTTATTATTATTTTTTTTTTGACTTTCTAATTTTGTGCACGCGATTTCTCGAAGACTACTGAATGAAATGACGTGAAATTTTTAGAACTGATCTGTCGTTACATGAATTTTATATATCCTGGAGATTTTTTGGAAACTCACTTCCGGTGTCAAATTACGGACAATTTTCTGAAATTAAAATGTCATTTTGTCCTCGATTAAACTCAAAAACGGTAAAAGATATCAACATGAAACTTTCAGAGATTATAGATCGTGATATATACTATCCAGGACGCGACGTTTTGTTCGTCGTCGGTACTTCCTGTCGTTAGGTGAAGCGAATTGAAAAAATCGCATTTTCTAACTTTTTTGTTTTTCAATATTTTCTATTTATTTTTGGAATGATTATAGAGACCATTTGATTGATGCTTACAATATCAATTGTTTGGATATTGGTTAAATAGAACTCTAGATATTTATATTTGAAAATCCGAAGCGGGACCAAAATGGCGGCTGTCTCTGTCAACTCCGCCATTTCGCGAGTAGGGGTTTATTGAGGCAGCTGAGCGTTTGATTAAATCATTCTGACATAAGGATACATGAAATGTAAAAAAACTACTTGGACTTTCACGTAGTAGTACGCTGCAATTCAGTGTCAATCTTAAAACTTAATTTCCGTTTTACTGCTTTAGTGTTACTGGTATAGATACGTGTGTACAATGCGTTAAATATACTTTCTTAATGTCGAAATACAGTAAAGGCGATAAGAAGTTGTTTTATGTAATATTTAATATCATTGAAGCTATCACACTTATTTGATAGATAATAATCTAATTCAAGTTATTGAACATAAATAGTACCTGATACCTTGACGTAGGGTGAAACATGTTTTTCGGCAAACCATTTTAACCTTTTCATGAAAGTGTAACTAATCGACATAGTTCACTTTGGGGATAAACGAGAAATAAAGAGAAGTTTAAAATTATAGTCACTTCATTGCTTTTGTGTTACTTACCTATACAATGTGAACAATGTGTTAATTATTGAAGACTCCAAAGTCCGATGGTGACGCCAAAGTCCGATGGTCTCGCCAAACCCCGATGGTCTGCGCCAAACCCCGATGGCTCGCTGTCATTACGGACGCCAAAGTCCGATGGACACGCGAAAGTCCGATGGCTCGTTTCCTATGAGACGCCCGACGCTAAAGTGCGATGGTCTGACACGCCAATGTCCGATGGTGCGGAGGAACAATCAACGCTTATGACGTCACAATAGTCCGACGTCATGACGTTGTCTTGCATTCAAAACCATTTATTCAGTATTCGTCTCGCATACATTTTTACTGATATTGCTTATTGTTTTCGCCTACCAGAGCTATTACGGCTAGTCCTTGTAGACTATTCAACTGATAAGGATTAGTTCTTGAACACCAATGTGTTTCACCGAGAGATTTTATGGTTAGTCCACGCACACTATAGTCCTGCACCCATCCTAGATATCTAGCTTATAGTTTTAACACATTTTTCGACTGATAAGTGTTAGTCTCGCACCTATATATAAAAGATTAGGGTTAATCTTTGCATTTAATATTCATTTGTATTTTATTTTAAACAGATCGGGCTTGGCATGGCGCGGTATCGCATTTTTGCGCAGCAGTACTATGACGTCATAAACGTTAATTGCTTTCCGCACCATCGTACTTTGGCGTGTCAAACCATCGGGGTAGGCGCAGACCATCGGACTTTGGCGTGACCATCGGACTTTGGAGTCCCATCGCACTTTGGAGTCCTACAAATATATTTTCTAAACCGCGAAATTAAGGCTAGAAGAACATTCTTTTTTCGTAATTTCATTGAAGCTATCACACCTATTTAATAGATCAGTCCAAAGAAAAGGCGCGAAGATTTAGTCGTGGCGTTTGGTGCCTTCTATAATTTTTAGACAGAAGTACTATTGCAAAAGTATAGACAAGTACATTTAGAGCAGTACTCCCAATAGCGAAAGAAAAAAAGGCGCCACGATTTACTCGTTACGTTGTGCGGGAAATTGTGAATGGCCTGCACATGGGTGTCGGAAGCAAATTGAAAAGGGGAGGGGGCTAATCGAAAGTGAGGGGGCTAAACGATTAAAAAAAAGTAAATTCCAATTTCAATACCAATATAATATCTTTTTTCCGAAGCCTATGGAGATTGACGAGTGCAGCAGTAAATGGAAGTGCAGAACAAGATTATATCAACATGCCTTAATATGAAATCGCATGGGAAAGAGTAAAATTCATATAAATGAATTGTAAAAGACTTCTTGGATTGTCACGTAGTAATAACGTTACAATTCTGTGTAAAACTAAAGATTTATTCCAGGGTCTTTTCAAACGTTTTCTATTATTGGTTTTGGCTCGTTCTCAAAGTAGAAACAGAAAAGACTAAATGTGCAAATGAGAGATACCTACTATCATTTGTTTTTGCACGACGGAAAAACAGATCTTAAATCATGGTTGTAAGAAATAGTTTTTCAAGAAACAATATCGATGTATATAGTAAGTATAAAACGTAACCACTGTTTTTCCCATGCACACTTGTGTCATATTAAACAAACAGAAGAGACAAAAATAAGAAAATCATATTTTAAAAGATCTTTTAATGGAATTTATATTAAGATTCTTTTCTCAAAGATATTTAATGTTGAACATTGAACATTGAACATAAATGATATCTGATTCCTTGACCGTCGAAGGGCCAGACATGTCTTTCAGCGAACCATTTCTACCTTTTTATGAAGGTGTAACGAATCGGGTTAGTTCACTTTGGGGATAAACGGGAAATTAAAAAAAAGTTAAAAGTGATTACCATTTCACTTCTTTTGCGTTACTTACCTATATACATATATAAGATAAAGAATATGTACAGTCTGTTAAATATATTTTCTAAACCTCAGAATTAAGCCTTAAAGAACGTTCCTTTTTCTAATTTTTTTGAAGCTATCACACCTATTTAATGGAAAATTCCAAAGGAAAGGCGCGAAGATTTACTTGTGGCGTTTGGCGCGAAAATATAAATAGTGACGCGCCTTTCGTAATTCTTAGACAGGTGTATTGTTGAAGAGGTACATATACAAGTACATTTAGAGCAGTTGACTCAATAGCGTACTTTAAGCGCGTTGGAAATAAAGATGAAAAAGTTGGATTTTCACGCTGGCGTCCTGGGTTCAATCCTCTTTGTGACCAAATTTTTTTATCACTTTTTCAGCTCGATTTTAGGTTTTTTTCCTGAATCGGACGGAAGACCTCTCGTTGCTCGCAACGAGATCGTTTCTAGTTATTATTATTATTCTTTCTTCGTAGTGGGGATCCGGGTTAGAATTGGTCCTCAGTACCCCTTGTTTGTCGTAAATGGCGACTAAATGGGGCGGTCCTTCGGATGAGACCGTATAAACCGAGGCCCCGTGTCACAGCAGGTGTGGCACGATAAAGATCCCTCCCTGCTCAAAGGCCGTAAGTTCCGAGCATAGGCCTAGATTTGCAGCCCTTCACCGGCAATGGTGACGTCTTCACATCAGTGAAATATTCTGGAGAGGGACGTTAAACAGCATATAATCGATCTTCATAGTACAGCCGATATCTCAGCTATGCGTGGATGGATTTCAAAGATTTTTACAAGGATAATGCATTATGTAAATATCTCCAGAGGAGTTTTTCATTTTTCAAAATTCCCTTTCGTTCGCGATATTTGGGGATTTTTGTATTTTTTGAATGGCATTTTGTCCAGAAGTTTTCTCGAGAGCGGCTAAAGATATGAAAGTGAAACTCCCTGAGGTGATAGAACACCGAACTCCGTTATAGGGAAGCACCTTTATTTTTCGTCGTCGGCACTTCCGGTCGCAAACGGAAGTGAATTCAAAAAGTCCCATTTCTCAACTTTTTTGTTTTCCAATATTTTTCTTTAGGATTTACAGGGTTTATAGAGTGTTTTATGAGAATTCTAAATATGTGCTCAGTATCTTGATGCGTGCATGTATTGAAAACATATGACCGATCTAAACTTTGTCCCACTGTCGGGGGTTCGAATCCCGCAGGAGGCGTTTCAATTTTTTTCTATGTTTATGTCTTTTTTCAGTTGCAAATGACTTTTATCTCTTTTATAACAAGTATGGAATATTTTGCCGATTTTTAGAAGCTATTTTTGAGATATTTTGAGTAATACCTATAATTATCATGAGGTATGTTGAGAGGCTGCTATAAATGAACGTAAACGGAAAAAAAATGCATTCTGGAATCTATTTCATGGGATGACAAAGCATAGCATTCTAACAACAAGAATGCAACTAGTTAAGGTCTTCCGTCTTCACGGAAGACCTTATAGTTATTCTACTGTTTCTTATTATTATTATTATTAAGGTCTTCCGTCTTCACGGACGACCTTATAGTGATTCTACTGTTTCTTATTAAGGTCTTCCGTTTCCAACGGAAGACCTTATTGTTTTCGTTCGGTTTCTTTTTCCCTATTATTATTATTATTATTATTTTTTTTTTCTTACCGATTTTTGTGCAAGCGAGTTCTCGGAAACGGCTTGGTCGATTTTCACGAAACTTTCAGATCTGATAGATATTGGTCTGAACCTTATTGGAAATTTTTTATAAGTACGTCGTCACTTCCGGTCGTGAGATATGGACGATTTACTGATTTTAAAAGGGTCAGCTTGTCCGGGCAATCACTAAAAAACGAATGAAGATATTGACTTGAGTTTTTCAAGAATGTAGTAGGTAAAAAACGTGACCACTGTTTTCCCATGCACACTTGTGTCATATTAAATCAATAGAAAGGACAACTGTTACAATAAGAAAATATTTTATTTTTAAAGATAACAATTTTTCAAAGACCGTTTAATTGACCTATATAAACATTTTATTTTCTCAATGCAAGTTATTGAAGATAATAGAATCTTATTTCTTGACCCCCGTAGGGCGATCGAGGCCTTTTCTTTTTTGGTGAAACATACCACCTTTTTCATGAAAGTGTAAGTAATCGGCATAGTTAACTTTCGTGATTGAAAATTGAAAAATTACCAATTAATAGCTGTTTCGCTGCTTTAGTGTTATTTGCCTATATACGATATGTTTCATGTGTGTGTTATACTTTCCACACCTCAAAATTTAGGCTAGGCGATAAGAACGCTCTTTTGTTATTTGATTAAAGCTATCTCACCTATTTAAATGAACATTCCAAGAGAAATTCGCTAAGATTTACTCGTTGCGTTTGGCGCGAAATTATGAATAGTGACCCTTCTTTCATAATTCTAAGACAGATTAACTGTTGCAGAATTATATGTACATACAAGTGAAGTAAGAGTAGTTGTTCAATAGCGTAATCGATAAGCGTATTGGATTTTCACGCTCGTGACCCGTTTCAATTCCCAATGTGTCCAAAATATGTTTAATCCATTTTCAGCTCGATTTTGGTTTTGGCTGGTTTTCAAAGTAGAAGAAGAAAAGACTAAATGTGGAAATAATCATTTTTACATATCATTTTTACACCACGGAAAACAGATCTTAAATCATACTTATAAGTAATACTTTCTCAAAAAAGAATATCAATTAATATTGAAAGTTTAAATCTTAACCACTGTTTTTCCTATGCATACTTGTGATATATTAAACTAATAAATAAGACAGAAATAAGAAAACGATTTTTTAAAGATCTCTTGATGGAGTTTATTTTAGAATTCTTGTCTTAAAGACCTGTTTCAAGTTATTGAGCATAAATGATATCTGATTCCTTGACCGTCGTAGGGTGAGCCATGTTTTCCGGCGAAACACTTCGACCTCTTTCGATTAACTAATCGGGATAGTTCACTTTGGGGATAAATAGGAAATGGAAAAAAGTTGAAAATTCATAACAGTTTCACCGCTTTAGTGTTACATGCATACATACAATATGGAATTTGTAAAACGTGTTAAATATACTTTCTAAACCTAGAATCCTAGGCTATAAGAAGGTTTTTTTTTTAAATTTCATTGAAGCTATCACACCTATTTAATAGAACATTCCAGAGAAAAGGCGCGAAGATTAACTGCTGGCGTTTGGCGCTATAAACTGAATAGTGACCCACCTTTCATAATTTTAAGAGAGAGGCACTGCTTCGTAAATATGTACAAGTAGATTTAGTGTAGATGTCCCGATAGGGTAATATTTAGTGCGTTGGAATTTTGTGCTGGCGACTTGGGTTCAATCCCTTTGTGTGCATATCTTTTTTTTTACATTTTCATCACGATCTCTTTCCGGAATCGGACGGAAGACCTCTCGTTGCTCGCAACGAGTTTCATCTAGTTATTATTCTTATTTTTTTTTCCAAAATAAGATGAACTTGATACTTTTTTAGGGAAATTTGGAAATTCGGTTCTGGTGCCAAGTTATGGACAATTTCCTGATTTTAAAATGCAATTTTGTCGCCCCTTTTTATAGTAAATGGCTAAAGATATGACCTGGAGACTTATTGGAGACGATAGTTCGTGACTTTGTGGTTTGCAGAATCACCTTTTTGTGCGTCGTCAGTTCTTCCGGTCGTTACGGCATGCGAATCTAAAAAATTATATTTTCTAACTTTTTTGCTTTTCAATATTTCTCATTTATTTTTGGTATGTTAATAGAAACCCTCCCTATAATGCTTACTATATAATTTGTTTGAATGTTGATAAATCTAAACTCTAGATATTAGCATTCAAAAATCTGAAGCGGGTCCAAAATGGCGGCTGTCTCAGTCAACGTCGACATTTCGCAATAGGGGTTTTCAGAGGCAGCCGAGCGTTAGCTTGAATGAAAGTAAAAAAAAGGATAAATGAAATGTAAAGGAATACTTGGATTGTCACGTCGTAGTTACGTTGCAGTTCTGTGTCAAGCTAAGGTCTTCTATAATTGGTTTTGGCTGGTTTTCAAAATAAAAAAAAGAAAAGACTAAATGTGCAGATGAAATTCGATACCTAATATCTTTTGTGCACCACGGAAAAACAGATCTTAAATCGTACTTATAAGTTATACTGTCTCAAAAAAGAATATCAATGAATATTGTAAGTATAAATCTTAACCACTGTTTTCTTATGCACACTTGTGTCATATTAAACTAATGAATAAGACAAAAATAAGAAAACGATTTTTCTAAAAGATCGCTTCATGGAGTTTATTCAAGCATTCTTGTCTCAAAGACCTGATTCAAGTTCTTGAGCATAAATGATATCTGATTCCTTGACCGTCGTAGGGCGAGCCAGATTTTTCGGCGAAAGGTTTCAGCCTATTTTGATTAACTAATCAGGATAGTTCACTTTGGGGATTAACAGGAAATTGAAAGAAGTTTAAAATTCATAACCGTTTCACCGCTTTAGTGTTACATGCATATATAAAAAAAATATGGAATTTGTAAAATGTGTTAAATATACTTTCTAAACCTCGAATGTTACGCTATAAGAACATTTTTTAACTCGTGGCGTTTGGCGCTATATTTTGAATAGTGACCCGCCTTTCTTTTTAAGAGAGAAGCACTGTTTTGTTGATATATACAAGTAGATTTAGAGTAGAGGTCCCGATAGCGTAATATTTAGTGTGTTGGAATTTCATGTTGGCGACTAATGTGTTCAATCCCTCTTGTGGGCAAATCTTTTTTTACTTTTTCAACTCGATTTTAAGTTTTCTTTCCGGAAAGGGACGGAAGACCTCTTGTTGCTCGAAACGAGTTTCACATCTAGTTATTAAGGTCTTCCGTCTTCAGCGGAAGACCTTATTGTTTTTCTTAGGTTTCTTTTCCACTATTTTTCTTATTATTATTTTTTTTCTTACCGATTTTGTGCACGCGAGTTCTCGGAAACGGCTGGATGGATTTTCATGAAACTTCCAGGTCTGATAGAACATCAAAAAATCTAGCGATAAATTTTTTTTATTTTGATGACGTCACTTCCGGTTTGGATATTTTGGCGATTTTGTCATTTTTAGAGGGTCACTTTGTCCGGCAATGTTCTTAAAAACCGTTGAAGATAGAAGTATGAAATTTTCAGTGATGATAGAGCAACCTTTGGAGAAGTGAATTGAGTATATTACAACTTCCGGAAATACGAAGCGCCGACGCTCGCTAAAGCGCAAAAATAGTCCTATCAAGAAATTCAAAATTTTTTACACCTTTTCAAAGATAACTTTTTACATGGAAATATTTTGTTAAGACATGTAGAACAAAAGAAGTGTAGAATTACACGATCTTTCAAATGATATCTCGAAAAAAGGGCTGGCCCCTAAAATGAAGGGCCTAGAGGGGCCGAAAGTATTTCCTTTATATCTCAAAAAGTATTGAGAATTTGTAATACGTCGAAGAAGCAAAGTTGTTCAAAATATCAAGCTTTATCTTATGGCGTCGTCAAAAAACGTCCGGCGACGTCACTTCCGGTCAAACCGGAAGTAGTAATAAATTGCATATTTTGCTGTTCTTGACTGGTTTTTGGATATTATATGTCACTGGAAGCTTAAATCTTAATTTCCCGTCCATCGTCGTCACTTCCAGTCAAACCGGAAGTTGCCGAAAATGGCTTAATTTTGCAATAATTAACGTAGATTTGAAGGATTAAACCATTTTGTGACTTCATCACTCTTTTTTTTTTAAATGAAAGTTACTTCCGGTCAAACAGGACGGAAGACCTACTCGTTGCTTTGCAACGAGCTCGGCTCTAGTTATTTTTATTATTATTCTTACCGATTTTGTGCACGCGAGTTCTCGGTAGTGGCTCATCCGATTTTCATCAAACTTTCAGATCTGATAGGTATTGGTCTGAACCTTATTGGAAATTTTTTTCGGCGATGACGTCACTTTCTATCTCGAGATATTATGAATTTTCTGATTTTTAGAGGGTAGGCTTGTCCGGGAAACTCCTCCGAAACGACTTAAGATATTGACTTGAGGTTTTCAGTGAAAGTAAAGGAAGAATTGTAGAGTTGCGGGCTGGTGTCCAAATCTTTCTAGCGCAAAAGGGGCCGAAGCTCGGTAGGGCCCGAAAAAATATCTCAGAAACATCTCATAAAATTTGACACCTTTTGTTTCATATCTTCTTATCTCTTTATAATTTGTTAAGACATATTGAACGAAAGTTGTGCAGAATTACAAGAACTTTTACATGATATGATGGAAATGGGGCTGACTCATCAAATTAGCGGCTCAGAGGGGCCAGAAGTCTTTCATCTTTAACTCTTTAATGATCAATATTTTGTAATACATTACAGAAGCAAAGTTGTTCATATTAACAATTTGCAACAATATATGATACAATTTTGATCATATGTTACGTAATTAGGGGTCACAAGGGGCCAGAATGCTAAATCTTTGATGCTTCATATCTCGAAAAGGGGGAAAATTTTGATAAGCAATATTGAACAAAAGATGGTCAGAATAATGATCTAAACAATATGCATACTTTGAATTTTTGTAAAATGGCCCCATTAAGGACTTGTCGGGGTGGCCCCTAAATATTTATATTAAGCATATCTTCTTAACGAAAAGAAATCTCTGAATAGTTGTAGAACAAAAAGTCTTTGAAATCACAAGAACTTTCGTTTGATATCAAGAAAAAGGGGCTGACCCCTCAAATTAGGGGCTCAGAGGGGCCAGACGTCTTTCATCTTTAACTCTTTAATGATCAATATTTTGTAATATATTACAGAAGCAAAGTTGTTCATATTAATGATTTGCAACAATATATTACACTATTTTGGTCATATGTTACGTAATAAGGGGTCACAAGGGGCCAGAATGCTAAATCTTTGATGCTTCATATCTCGAAAAGTGGGAAATTTTGATAAGCAATATTGAACAAAAGATGGTCAGAATAATGATCTAAACAATATGCATACTTTGAATTTTTGTAAAATGGCCCCACTAAGGACTTGTCGGGGTGGCCCCTAAATATTTTTATTAAGCACATCTTCTTAACGAAAAGAAATCTCTGAATAGTTGTAGAACAAAAAGTCTTTGAAATCACAAGACCTTTCGTTTGATATCAAGAAAAAGGGGCTGACCCCTCAAATTAGGGGCTCAGAGGGGCCAGAAGTCTTTCATCTTTAACTCTTTAATGATCAATTTTCTGTTATACATTACTGAAGCAAAAGTATTTATCTTAAAAATTTGCAACAATATATGATACAATTTTGATCATATGTTACGTAATAAGGGGTCGGAAGGGGCCAGAATGCCAAATCTTTGATGCTTTATATCTCGAAGAGGGGGAATATTTTGATAAGCAATATTGAACAAAAGATGGCAAGAATAATGTTCTAAGCAATATGCATACTTTGAATTTTTGTAAAACGGCCCCATTGAGGCCTTGTAGGGGTGACCCTTAAATATTTTTATTTAGCATATCCCCACAACGAATAGAAATCTCTGAATAAGTGTTGAACAAAAAATCTTCAAAATCACAAGACCTTTCATTTGATATCAAGAAAAAAGGGCTGACTCCTTAAATTAGGGACTTAGAGGGGTCAAAAGTATTTCATCTTCAACTCTTTCATGATCAATGTTTTTTAATAAGTATCCATTATGAGAAGCAAAGATATTCATCTTAATGATTTGCAACAATACATTATAAAGTTTTGATCATATGTTAAGTAATAATCTCATCTTATCGAGAAATTCAACGGAAGACCTACTCGTTGCTCGCAACGAGATCTCATCTAGTTATTATTATTATTCTATTTTCATAGCACATGTACAGCTATATCTCAGCTATGAGTGGACAGATTTTAAAGATTTTCTCAGGGAAGATGCATCATGAGAATATCTCCAGAATTGTTTTTCCTTTTCTTTCAAAATTCACTTCCGTTTGCGATTTTTTGGGATTTTCATTTTTTTTAAAAGGCATTTTGTCCAGCAGATTTCTTGAGAACAGCTAAAGATATGAAAGTGAAACTCACTGAGTTCGGTAGGGGTCAAAATCTACGACACGAAACATGATTGATTTTTTGAGACATTTTGCATAATATCTTTTAAAGTATAATTATTTTGTTAAAGGATACTGAGCAAAATTTGTGCAAAATGACAAGACCTTTAACATGATATCAAGAAAAATGTGCTGACTCATCACATTAGGGGCCGAGAGGGGCCAAAAGTCTTTATTCGATCACTCTGTAACGGTCAATACTTTGTTATACATTTCTGGAGCAAAATTGTTTATTTCAATAATCTACAACTCTATATAATTATTTTATGTCGTATGATATATAATAAAGGACCACAAGGGGCCAGAATGCTTAATCTTTGACGCTTTATATCTCAAAAGTGAGAAATATTTTGATAAGTAATATTGAACAAAAGATGTTCAAAATAATGTTCTAAACAATATGCAACCTTTCATTTTTCGCTCAACGTCCCCATTAACGAGTTGAAGGGTTGGCCCCTAAATATTTCTTTTGCAAATAACTCCAAAACGAAAGAGAATCTCTGAATAGTTGTTGAACAAAAAATGTTCAAAATCTTGAGAGCTTTAAGATGAGTTTTAGGAAAAGGGGCTGAAAACTCAAATTAAGGGCCGAGAGGGGCCCAAAGTCTTCAATCGATAACTCTTTATCATTTAAAATTTTGTAATACATTCCTGAAGCAAAAGTGTATATCTCAGTCTTCTAAAACTATATATTATGATTTTGATGTCGTGTGGTACATAATTAGGGGCCACAAGGGGCCAGAATGCTAAATTTTTGACGCTTTTTATCTCAAAAGTGAGAAATATTTTGATAAGTAATATTTAACAAAAGATGTTCAAAATAATGTTCTAAACAATATGCAACCTTTCATTTTTTTTACTAAACGTCCCCATTAGGGATTTGAATTGTTGATCCCTAAGTTATTCTTTTGCAAATAGCTCGAAAACGCAAAACAATCTCTGAACACTTGTTGAACAAAAAGTGTTCAAAATCCAAAAAGCATTCAGGTGAAATCAATTAAAAGGGGCTGGACACTCAAATTAGGGGCCAAGAGGGGCCAAAAGTCTTCAATCGATAACACTTTATCTGTTAATATTTTGTAATACATTACTGAAGAAAAAATGTTTATCTAAACCATGTCCAACTATATATTATGATTTTCAGGTGGTATGGTATATAATTAGGGGCCAAGTGGGGCCAGAATGCTAATTTTTTGACGTTTCATATCTCGACAGTGATAAAAATATTTTGATAAGTAATATTGAACAAAAGATGTTCAAAATCATGTTATGTACAATATGCAACCTTTCATTTTTCACTTAACGTCCCCATTAAGGAGTTGAAGGGTTGGCCCTTAAATATTTCTTTGGCAAATAACTCAAAAACTAAAAAGAATCTCTGAATGGTTGTTGAACAAAAAATGTTCAAAGTCCAAAGATCTTAAAGATGAAATCAATATAAAGGGGCTGGGAAATCAAATTAGGGGCCAAGAAGGGCCAAAAGTATTCAATCGATAACTCTTTATCAGTTAATATTTTGTAATGCATAACTGAAGCAAAGGTGAATATCTCAACCATTTATAACTACATATTATAAATTTTATGTCGTATGGTACATAATAAGGGGTGTTACAACGCACTTTGAAAAAAAATTTCAAAGTGCGTTAAAATTTGGGACTTAGCTAACGCACTTTGAAAAAAAAATATTTTTTTTTTCAAAGTGCGTTAATATCGACCATATTAACGCACTTTGAAAAAAAATGTAAAGATTGATCAACATTCCTTCAAATAATCGGTATGATAAATAACAGACCCTGGTTTGATAACTTTTTTATGATAAAGTCACTGTAGGATCTGAGATATTGACGTTTTAAATATTTAAGGTTTTGATAAAATAAAAGGGAAAATTAGAGGGTCTTGAAAAAAAAAGATTGACGATTGTTTAAGTTCATTAATTCGTTTCTTCTTTTTTTTTAATTCTAGTCTTTGACAAGTAGATGTAAAGGTGTATAGGGGGCACTAACAGAGGACAGCTTCAAGCAACTTAGAATTTATCATAATAAAAAGGGGCCAATTTGATTGTTCAAAACTATGAAAATTCTTTCTCTCTCATCGTTTTACTGTACTTAAAAATTTCTAGTTTTCATCTGTTTTAATTAATGAATTTATTATTAAAAGTTTTCAACGTCATACCAGTTAGGTAAATACATAATTATATGAATGCTTTGAGTATAGCATAGACATCGAGACTGAGCGAAGGGCCAGGGGAGGGGATAGGGGGCTAAGTCCCCCACTTATTTTGGAAAGATATATACATCGTATAAGCATTGAAAATGCAGCGTACCCTTTTTAAGTTTATTGCTCCCCTTCCCCGTTTGTTACCGACACCTATGTATTGGAAAGATAAAGATTTGGACTTAGGGATCTTATACCCGTCTTCTCCTCTTTTCGACTGGAGTAAAATCAATTCATTTTAGAAGTTAGGGTTAGGCTTAATTTTTTTGAAAGATAATTAACAAATAAAATCTTTCAATGACTAAAATATGATTTTTTTTTCAAAGTGCGTTTAGTGTCTCCATAATAAAATATATTGATGTAGACTCTTAACGCACTTTGAAAAAAAATTTTCAAAATGCGTTGAGTTGGTCCCAAATTTAACGCACTTTGAAAAGAAAATTTTTTTCAAAGTGCGTTGATTTTGTCCCAATTTTAACGCACCTTTGAAAAATTTTTTCAAAGTGCGTAATTTTTTCAAAGTGCGTTTCCACAAAGGGCCACAAGGAGCCAGAATGCTAAATCTTTGACACTTTACAAAACGAAAATGAGAAATATTTTGATAAGTAACATTGAACACAAGATGTTCAAAATATAGTTCTAAGCAATATTCAACCTTTCATTTTTCACTTAACGTCCCCATTAGGGAGATGAAGGGTTGATACCTAAATATTTCTTTTGCAAATAACTCAAAACCGAAAAAGAATCTCTGAATAGTTGTTGAACAAAAAGTGTTCAAAATACAAAGAGCTTTAAGATGATTTGTAGAAAAAAGGGCTGATCCCCAATATTAAGGGCCATGAGGGGCCAAAAATCGACTTTTTAAAGTTTTTATTGTTCAATATCTTTTTATAAATTATGGAAAATCATTATTCTAGAATGAAAATATCAATCAAAATCTTCTCTCATCTCATCAAGAATTGGACGGAAGACCCACTGGTTGCTCGCAACGAGATCGTGTCTAGATACATGTATTATTAGGGTCTTTCGACTTCCTTCGGAAGACCTTATTGTTTTCCTTCTGTTTTCTATTATTATTAGGTCTTTCCACCTTTCTGTGGAAAGACCTCTTGAAATGCTTATGTTTTTTATTTTATTTCTCACCTTATGTTTTGACACCGTAAGACTTATTGAAAAACTTTATAGTTCATGATACTGGATATTTAAAGTTATTCCGAAAAATGACCCCCCATGTTTTAACTTGGACCCCATATGCAGTTATTGGCCCTTTCACCGTAAAGCTTGTTATCGCTACTCCTCCGAAACCGTAAATCGTAGAGATGCAGAACCTTCACTAACGTCTTCAACTAATTTAGGAGACATTTCAATCTATTCATTGCAAAAGTTTTCTTTGACCCCTTCAATGAGTAACTGCCCCTGAAAGTTTATAAATTTTATAAAAAACTAAAAATTTTCAAAACGAGGAGTTGTAGAGACATGAAACCAACTGCATCAGATTTATTGACCATTGTCCAATAAATTAATTTCAAGGTCAAAGGTCAAGGTCATTCCAAATATGAGGAATAAATTTCTTTTAATATCTCTTATATCCTTAAACATACACAAACTATCTTCTGTCTGTGATATGCACTTTAAAACTCTTTTGAAAATTTCATTCTTGTCCCCTAAGATTGACCCTTTTAAAAGATAGTGCCCCATGTGCTAAAAACCTTGTTATCGCTACTCCTCCGAAACCATAGACCGTAGAGACATCAAATCTTCACTAATGTCTTAAGGGTCTTCAGGCTTAACTTCACTGTATAAGTGCAAAAGGATCTGATGACCCATTATATGAGTTATTGCCCTTTTACTTCTTTGTACTTCCTAATTAACCTTATAACTTGAAAACTATAAGTCGTAGAAGCATGGGGTCAATTGCATTGTGACTCTTGACCTTTGACCTTGAACATTTTTTCGAGGTCAAAGGTCAAGGTCATTTCATTTTTTAATTTACAGTTTTTTTTCTTTAAAGATAATTTTGGTTTCTTATTCATGGAATTTAATTTTAAGGAGTCAGATATAAAACAAAATTGAAATTCAAAGAAGGTGGAAAGATCTCTTATTGTTCTGTGAACAATAAGTCTCCTAGTTATTATTATTATTATTCCACTTTTCATAGTACAGGTCATATTTCAGCTGTGCGTGGACGAATTTCAACGATTTTTTCATGGATGATGCATCTTATTAATATCTCCAGGAGTCTCCCTAACTTTTTTGAAATTTTTCTCTGTTCGAGATTTTTGAGGAAATTTGTATTTTTTAAATGGAATTTTGTCGCAAAAAATTCTCGAGAACAGCAAAAGATATAAAACTGAAACTTGCTGAGGTGATAGAACATCGATTGTAGATGTGTTGATTGACCTTCATTTTTCGTCGTTTTGATTTCCGGTTGCAAACGGAAATGAATTCAAAAAGTCCAAATTTTCAACTTTTTTGTTTTTCAATATTTTTCTTTAGGATTCATAGGGTTGATAGAGTATCTTTTTAGAATTCTGAATATGTTTCCGATATTTCCATGCGTGCATTTGTTGCAAAGATATGACCGATCTAAATTTTGTCACATTGTCGGGGGTTCGAATCCCGCTGTGGGCGTTGCAAAATTTTTTTCTTTGTTTCTGTCTTTTCTCAGTTGCATATGACTTTTCTCCCTTTTTTAACATGTATGGAAGAATTTGCCGATTTTTAAAAGCTATATTTTTAAGATATTTTGTGGAATAATGTAATACTCATGATCTATGTCGAAAGACTGCTGTAAAGAAACGTAAACGAAGGAAATGCATTCTGAAATCTATTCCATGGATGATGCTGCATAGAACTCTAACGAAAAGTCGGTCGGAAGACCGCTTGTTGCTCTAGCAACAAGAACGCATCTAGTTATTTTTCTTCTTCTTCCTGGGTACTTTTTTGTCCGGGAGTGATCTTGTAAACTACACATCCGACTTAGGTAAAACCTTTTTAGGGTCATTAGGCATGTTATGTAGATTTGCTGAACGAAGGTCATTTTGCGCGCACGTGCTTGCAAGGGCGTGCACGTGCAACACGTGAAATGACCGATTTAATTTATATAGGCGTAAATTTTTAAATTTTTGATGAAATGCTTTGAAACTCATAATATAAGGATTTATTTGTAGCATAAACAATAGGACATAGTCAAAATAGCAAAATTATGGCACAAAAAGGTAGTTGGGGAGCATCTGTCATGGTTCCCGTTACAATTAGCAGTAGTTAACATTATGTCAGTCACTGAAAATGTAGATGGTGATGAAATCACTTTTTTATATAGTTTGACGAAAGTTTTGAAGAAGAAGTAATGTTTTTAAAATGTTATCAATGTGGAGATACATGTGCTCACAACAAATCTACACGATATATTGAAGTCGCGGTTTTTTGACATCATAGACAGCTGTTTTTGTAAATAAAAATGAATATACTTACCTTGTCGGTCGACGTCATTTTCAAAATTATTTTTGTGAAAAGCATTTTGATTGTACGCACAACCCTAATGTAGATTTTCCAAAGGGTTTGGGAAAGTTTTGGAATTCCATGGAATTCCATGGAATTCCATTCGTTTCCATACAAAACTCGAAAAGTGTGTCTGGAAGTGTTTGAAATGTTTTGGAATTTGAAAAAAAAATGGACTTAGACATTTTTTGGCTAGGAAAGTAGTGGAATTCTTTGGAAAAAATCATAAAATGAGAAACTTAACCATTTTCTGCGCTGGAAAACTGTGGAAAATTTCTTAGATTTTTTTTAAACAGTCGACAAATAGTACAATAACTTCGGGATCGAAGTCGGGCTCGATGAACAGTTAATTTTAACAACACGCTATGTAAAATTCAAAAATTTCGAATGCCATGTTGATGTTGCACAGAAGGAAAGTTGGAAAGAGAGTGTCATGAACAGGAAAATAATTATTAGCTCGGGAAGGAAGAAGATGAGGACATTTGAAGACCGGGTATGTACAATATTGTACTGTATTTTATGTGTCCCTGAATGAAGAATGCTTCTGCTACTGTTCATAAGTCTGGGAACCATACTAAAATGCCCGACTGTGAAATCGTTAGGACAAACACTTTTTTCAATTTTGTGATACCTAATTATTTAACAACACTAAACATATCATTTAGACCATGGATTGTAACCCGAATTTCCTCGTTTGGAATCAAACTGATGTAAAGAATTTTACAAGTGTACGTTCCTTTGTTCAAGACAACATTTACAGAGTATGATGTACATGTTATTAACTATATATGTGACGCGCCAAGCAAAAACCTCCCTTATGTCTATTATGACGTAACGTCAAAAGACGCGTCTAAAGTCAACAAGGTAAATGCGACGTAAAAACGTCTCCTTGAGAGGAACTCTCCGCAATAGAACAGGGGGATGTTGTTTTATTTATACACTAAGACAGATTCTTGGGTGTAATTTGATGTAGTTTATTTATTAAAAATTTATTCTCCGTCAAGTGGCTGTGTGATATCTCCTTTTCACAATTACATGTACATGTAAGTGTGTATTTTTTTAAAGATTTCCAGTGGTGGCTGAAAAATTCCCGTAAGTCCGTTTTTAAAATGAAGTTTGTTTGCCTTCTCCCTATTCGGGTTAAAAAAATTACATTGGTAGGTGGGTCGAATTTTTTTTTTTGTCGGAATTTTCAGTGTTGAAAAAGATTGAAGGCATTAAAGTTGTTGATAGGATGAGAAAATCCCGGAATGAATAATTTGGAAGTATTAAAAAGATTTTAGTCGGTTCATTTTAAAAGGTCAAACAAACAAGTTTTTAAAGATAGTTTTTTTTTAGTTTAATGTTCAGCTGTTTCATCGTAATGCACATGCAATTTAACAGAAGCATTAAACTAAGGTATTTTTATTTAAATAGCGATGCATGCAATGAAAATTGACCTGAATTACTTCTCTTTTACTTATATTATTATATAACTGGGTTGGGATAGTTAACGCTGCCGTTTATATAAATAAAACGTGAACTGTTATTGATAAATAGTTAAGTTTAGTTTTTTTAAAAAAGTATTCTCTATAGATACGACACAGAGTATTTGATTTGGACACTTCTTCCGGAAATAGTTTTAGCTGTCGATTTAAAATGAATATTTTGAAGAAAGACCTTTAGAGCCACTCAATTTATTTTATTGTTGAACACCTTCTCATTTTGTACAAAAAATGTAGAAAAAATTCTCTCCCCCCCCCCTTTCTTCTGTGTCTCGTGTCTGCTTTATTTCTTTGGATACTTCAGTCGTGCTAATTTCGTCTTGAATTTACGGATGCTCGCATACATTGTAAGTTACAGTCCCACTATCTAAAATATTTCATGATTGAGAATTAAACAGATTGAACATATGTTTATCGACATTTTCATTATCTGTTTGATGAGGTTATAACAATACACCGAATGTAAAAATGGCAAACATGATACATTACTAAAATGTTATAATTAATACAAATTGTTACAAATTCATACAATTTGTTTGAACAGATTTAAAATATTCCAACCTATTATTATTTTGCTCATGGTTTATCTACATGTACAAACAAAGATTCTGGATTCCTGAAAACAACATGATTAATTTTGGTCATGTATAAAATCGCTGAATCAGGCTGTTGCATGTACATGTAGTAATGTCTCCGGTGCTCATCACATTCAGCCTTTTTAAAAACATCAATGCAGTATGAGAGTATAAATTAAACGTTTAAGAGATTAAAGACTTTCTTTTTAATGATTTTATTTTAACCTTTAGTATTAAGGATTATTTAACCTGCAGTAATTATTTCCCCGACAAAGACTTGACTACCAACATTTCACCTTGGAAAATAATAATCTTGTTTCCCTCTGTTGAATCGCAGTTGAATGAATATGTATATGCGTTTCAAATTATTAAAATTTGCTACCAATTACACGTAATTTATTAAATGTAAACATGTAACAAACTTTTACAATGTTAATAATTTTTTCCTGCAAAAGTTGCATTGAACATGTACATGTATTGGCAGTTTAATGCAAAATTAGTACGGTACAAATCTGCTCAAAACATTGGCGTCGGAAGCAAATTAAAAATGGGGGGGGGGAGGGGGGTAGGTATAAGGAATTTTTAAACCTTCAAAAAGACCTGACAAGCAAGCAAAAAAGGAAATGTGCATTGGTTAAACACGAAAATCCAATTACGTGGGGGGGGGGGGGGGGGGGTTAGGTTCGAACTCTAAACCTTTTTTTCCAAACACACCACTTTCCCCATTTTAAGCCTATATTGCAACATGTCTATGGAAGTGGAGGGGGGGGGGGGGCTAAGCCTACGCAGCAATGTCCAATGTCTATACTAAGTATATCTTTAGGAAAAAAAGGGGGGCTAATCCGCTCCTCCCACCCCACCCCCCCCCCGGGTTCCGTCTCTTCTGCAAAATATATTAATCCGTGGTAATATGCCTACATTTGTTCAAGATATATGGAAGTAGGAGGATATAAATACATGTATCTGAATCTATTATACTTAAGTCAATGATCAAATCGCTCTATATTCTATGATAAAGGATTTATCGAACATAAAAAATACATGTTGGTCGGCTTGAATATTGCGTGCTTGATCAACTAACCCATTCATATATGTACATCTTCTCGTTTATAAAAAAAATGTATAAATTACAACAATTAATTATTTTTTAAAAAATAACAAAAGTTACAGCTTAATATTGTACATGTGTGCCTTGTTCTTGTTTAATTAATTCAGGTAATCAATTAAGCGTGAATGTCCATAGCTGAGACATGCCTCCCCCCCCCCCCCCCCCCCCCCCCGTTTACGATGATCGAAGAATATTATATGTAAAAATGTTTTACCCGTTCTCTTACTTTCTATTGCTATTTTTAACATGCGTGTTTTAACCAATACTAAAATGTAACTAACATTTAAGATGATGTGTGCATGTACTTTCTCAGGAAGGTAACAGTGAAGCTTAGTATAAGCCTTATATTCCATTCCTAGAAATGAAGTTGTGGATTTATGTGTCACTTTTGGGATTCATATAAAATTTATATTCTGGTATTGTGGTTTGTTATTCGGCTTATATACAATGATCGGTTCAAAATTAATTCATGATTAACTTCATACATATAAATTGCAGATTTGTTTTTTATTTAACAAGATTTAAAAATACATATATTTTATCGGGTGGGGATGGATGTTATATTCTGATTCACTGAAAAGTATGCATGCAGACGCTTTTTTTCTTCGGGTGTCGTTATGAAATCAGTCTTTCATTCACAAGAAGAACTTGAAAGTTGTCAAACTTGTTTCCAATGCGTTTGTATAATTCAATAAATGCATGTTTAAATCAAATCAATGAAGATTAGGTGCATCAAATTTTAAAGTGTTCAATCATTATTTCTTGGTAATTTTTAACATTTGATTCATTTTTCCTGGCCTTCCGTTGCCTAATTTATAATTATGTTTAAATTATTGAAAATAAATATATTTAGAAGAAAAGGATCAAACTCTACTACAAGAGACAAATACAATTTATTCTTGGGTGCAGAATATCTTTTCAATAAGCCAAGAAGTCTTCAGTATTAAAACATTCGAAACTAAAACATGCAAATAGTTAACTTGTGTTAAAAGAAATGTTATTTTTCCTTTGGATAGAAAAAAACTGTCGCACTCTTTAAAAAATTTCAGATACTATGACAATACTTTCTATCTATTCGTATATTGTATAGACTTTTAATGACCCGGGGGGGGGAGTAAGGACTGTCTCGAACTTCTTTTTTAAAGATAAATACTTTCATAGTGTAACAGAGAAAATTACGTGCCTCTGCTTAATTGGGATCGAACCCGAAGCCTCTGTGCTTTACCGAATAAGCTTAAGGGTTATGCCACTAGCCTAAGCTAGTAGGAAGCCGTACGTTTGTCGTTTGTACTACCACAATAGGATTTTTTTTATCCAAATGTTGCTAATTTTCTTTTACTATTGCAGTGATGTAGATTTCTGCCATTTTACTGCATTAAAAAGGCATAAATTGGAAGATCTCCCAGAAGAAGAGAAGATTTTTTGATTTTGTCTTGAGTTTCGTCCCTTGACGATCATTTCGGTCCACCCCCCCCCCCCATTCCATCATTCCTTTTTCAAAGATATACTTTAGAATGTTTATTTCCTATTATTACGATTAAAAAATCCTTAATTGTAGATACTTTTAAGGAAATCAAATCAAAAATTTAATAATAATAAATATCATCAAATTTTTATGAAGCTTTACGTCATTTTACGATTTTACGTTGAAAAAATTCATCCAGTTACGCACGCGTACACTGTACGTCATAGTCAGAAATATTCCGTCTTTGTCATGCGATTTTTTATACATTTATGTACAGAAATATATGTCATGTTATACATCAAACGAAAGAGAAAGAAAAACTCTACAAGAATCAATAAAGAACTGAAAATGTCAAAATTCTTCGTTAAGGGAGGTTTTTGCTTGGCGCGTCACATATATTGTAATGCATGTTCATGATCATTACCAGCTCTTATTTTGATTGTTTTAATAGTTGCTGCAGTGCCTTAGATGATTTCCACAGCGCTGGCATTTTGATAAAGTCTACAGATGCTTAGCCAATCACTTACTAGGCTTGTGAATATGGTGAGAATCAGCTCAAATTATCATTCAAAACAAATAGACTAACTCTGATTTTATTGAATCCATGTCTTTTAGCAGAAAATTGATTATGATTTTTTTTTTTGAAAAATTGCAACTATGCCAAATAAACAAAATTTAAGGTAAATTTTTACCATGCTTAATTTCCATACCCTAATAATTTATAAAAATGAATTCTGACAGGTAATCTAAACATGCATAATTATTTAAGATCAAATAGATATCATCTTCTATGAATTTATATGCATTTTACAGGAATCCGGATGCTCAAAAGAACAAGTGCTGTATGAAAAAAGTAGGTCAGATTTCTTAATTATTTTCTTAATCAATAAAATCATATGTATTTAAATTATCTTTTTCAATGTTAGTCAGGCATTGATCTTGAACTCTAACCTTTTCATTTTAGCTCACATGAGCTATTTTACATGTAAGTCCTAAGTGAATTTTTTCATCAGTGACTGGTGTTTACTGTTTATAAATTTCCTAATTTGAACAAAAAATTGTAAGATAATGAATACATAATCTACAGTTAACTGATCAGCCAGGTCGAAAGAACCAATTGTTTTGTAGAGCTTTATTTTATAATTTGTCATACTATATTTATATGGATATCAATAATGATACGTCTGAATGGTAATCTTTTCTTTCAGAAATCGTGTATAGATAGAACGTTTGAAGTGTCTGTTGGAATGATCAACTTCGAACTTGCTGAGCCTTTGTACTAAAAGTGAATCCATTCGTGACACCAATTATCTGTCAACCCTCCATTGCAAATTCATTGGATATATCAGTGAGGAAGCGATTCTAGCAAACACGTCAGAAGTTTTGGATCTTTCATAATTGGGATCTTTGGAACGTACATTTGGGGAAAATAGCAACTGTCGATTTTATGGGATCTTTGTATCAATATAGTTGTGTAGTACATTTTTTTGCATTTAATGAGTATGTGTTTGTCACTCTAGTCACTAACTTTGTAAAGTAAATGTACATGAGCCATTGGCAGTTCATTGTAAAAATGGTAAATGTGTATCCTGCTGAGGTTTAATGATCTTTCCAATCCTTGGCCAATGTCATTTAATGAAACGAATCTCTAAATTAAAGCTATATATGCCGTATTAGTGTTTTATTTTTAAAGTAATAAATATATGTGGTGTCTCATCAAGTTATATAAGTTATATACTTTCTGCAAATAAGACATTTCCACTCCATCACGTTTATTAGTTATGAAATATTATTTGGTAAAAATTATTTTCTCTCCGTGTCGGATAAAAAACCGCCTCTTATTGAAATATTCATGATCACGTTGTATCGCATGTTTACAGCAAACAATGGTCCAATCTCGTGAATGAACCGAAAAGCATGATGGTCTACTACGTTTTTACTACAAACACGTGAATTAGGGATTGTCAATATTGAGAGCACCCCAGAGTTGGTTGCTTTTTGTACCGAGAAATAATCACGTGCAATTGTCTTTTCAATGGACATTTTCGGTTGGGTGAACTTCTACAGCTGTCAGCGACTATGGATGAAGAAGTGTGGAAACTATGTTGTGCCAAAATGAAATAACCAATACAAACAAATGATATAATTTGATCAATCAAAATGGTTATTAGAAACATTCGATTCTGCATTCTGCAATTACCTGAATTAATTTTTCTTAATGATGTTCATCGAAATGATTGGTTGTGCTCTCAAACTGGAATAGTTTTTGGAGGCCTGGAATTCCTTGAAAAATTTAATTTTATTAGCCAAACTATATTTCTAAGAAGGCAAGATGTATGGTATGTAAGTTTCATCTACATATGTTATGTAGTTCATATTAAAAAACGAAAAGGGATAATTGACGATATCCCATTCAGGGTGTAAACATAGCAGTTTAAATTACTTTCCATACATTGTATTTGACATAAAATATCTTTTGCGCATTATATGCGCTCCATACTGAAGATCGGTAAATGTTCACGCAACCGAAAATGTCCACTAGCAGTACAGCACGGAGAAATTCTAAACAAACAGACCTGTACAATGGAGTGGGGAAAACTTTAATTTTCATCATTGTTAATCATTTGTATGCAAATATGAGCATGGGATTAGTAGATAATAATGTACATAATGCATCAAGTCTTTCTGAGAGCGATTTAAAAAACGAGCCTTTTTTTAAAAACACATGTAGTATTTTATGTAGTAACATATAAATGCATTAAATGCAACTCATTGAGCTGATTGGTCTATTTGTGTCCCTCACTGAACAGACGTCACAAAAAATATTTTCCTCGACCTGATGGTTCTCGCGATGCTTTTCCCGCGCACATGCGCAGATCCAGGATAAACGTCAGTCCTTTATAAATATGCATGAGAATATCATGTTCTTTTCCTGACTAGTACTTTGTTAATACCGAATAAAATTTCGTCGAATATGCAAGAATGCTTCATTTTTGGTAGCATATCATACTCCAGAAATTTTTGTTCGGTTTCATCTGTGCAAAAATACTGTTTAACACGGCATACATATCTTTAAAAAAAAAAGCAGACTTTAGTTTACTACATCATGTACATGTATATCATAACATAATTTACCCATGGCGATCCTCTAGTAAACATATTTTTCTCTGGATATTTCTGTTAATAACCTTTGATGTTAAATACTTTCATTGAGAATACATTTAAAAAGTGTGCTTATATTGTACATCTGAGAGGTATATGCAATATATGTCTCAAAAAACATTGTAAAAGAATTTTTCATTTTGCAAATATAGATTGATGTATGAAAAATTGTGATGTTATCATTTTTTTTTGTAAGTAGTAAACACTAATACAGTTTTCATTGAAATTTCCTGGAATTCCACGGATTTCCATGAGATTCTTTAGATTCACAAATAATCTGGAATTCCATGGATTTCCTCCGCAAATTTCTATTCTGGCATTGTTGCGCTCTTTTCAAGGCTAGATTTAAAATTCCATACCGTTCCGGAAAAAGTTCCGTCCCAATACTCCGGAGAATTCCTAAGAATTCTGCGGAACAAAAACTCCAATGAATTCCATGGAATATGTCTTGGAATTCCATGGAAGTTGCGGAAAATCTACATTAGGGAAGTACTATAAAGTTGATATCTTTTGGATATTTCTCTAGATACAATGAAGTGAAATTTTCAAAAAAAGTCAAACTATCGTTGGTTATCTAGATACAAATCAAGATTTCTTACGGCCTCTGTTTTAATATTTCTTACCTTTTTATTTTAAAGGACTTAACTATTTTGTTTTTTTCTTTTCATCTTATGGCTGATATTTATAGACAAAATATTTTTTTCATTAGTAACTTCATCTTCAAAAGGGCAATTGTACCAGTGACGTTGTAAATATTTTTTCTTGATTGATTGATTGTATATTGTTTAACGTCCCTCTGGAGAATTTTTCACTCATATGGAGTCGTCACTGTATGCTGGTAAAGGGCTTCAAATTTTGACCTTTAATCGGCACTCAGGGTCACTGAGCTTTGAGGGATCTTTATCGTACCAACGCTTGCCGCTGATATGGGTCCTCGTTTTCAAGGTCTCATCCGAAGGACTCGCAACTTTCACTCCAAAATGCCGAGCGTATGGCGAAGCGACAGTTGCTACCCATTTTTTTCGAATAGGTCAGACGCGGCAGAGATACAAACTCACGACCTCCCGATCACAGAGCGAGCACTCTAGCAAATGAGCTACCGTGAACAGTGTAAATAATTCTTTATTACAAAGATATTTTAACAAAACCTATCGATGATAGATATAAGAGAATGCTCACCAAGATTAGATTATCAAACCACCAATTGAAAATGAAACTGGTAGATAAAATAATATATTTAAATCTAAAGAATTTGCACACTATGTTCCTCTAATGAGATTGGAGATGAATTTAATTTCCTATTAAAATGTCCTTTTTATGAAAATCTGAGAAATATGTACATTAAGAAGTATTTTTATGTCAAACCAAGTGTATTTAAAGTTGTAAGTTTAATGAGTAGTCAAAATGTAAAAGAGTTGTCTAATTTGGTAAAAATTTTATATAAAGCTATTGCTCTATGAAAGTCTAATTTGTAACTTCTACTGATATTTATATCCTTTGTGTATCTTTGTATACAATATTTATTCTGTACTCTATATCATGTTTATATGCTTTATAAAATCTGATTAGCCTTTGGCTAAAAGAATAAATAAAGAAAGAAAGACTTTAGTAAAGTTAAGGTAATCAATGTATAATGACCATATTTTGTATATAACAAATAAATGGTCCAGTATTTTAAGTTATGCTAGCATTTTGGAGGTGTAAATAAATAAAAATACTCCACCAAAATAATTGTCAGTTCAGTTGTTAATAAGATTAAATAAAAACTGAAAAAGAAAATTGAATTTAAACAAATCTCTTGGTGAAAATTAGATAAATAAAAATTATTTATCATATAAATATTATTATATTATATTATAATTTTCCATAATTATATAATTTAATAAAATTGAATTAGATTTAATAAAAATCTCTTTATTAAATAAAAAAAAAAGCAATCGTTTAACATACATATTTTGACGAACTAAACTTGTTCTTCTTTTCATCAAGTGAAGATAACCCTTTACAAACTTTTATCGTACAAAATGACCGGCCTCTTATTTGTCACAAGTCATATTAATTTCGTTTATTAACTAGCAATGCATTTTCAACTAATTCAAAATGATTCCAAATTGTTCAAAATCCCTTTAATATGTATTGAATACCTTAACATGCCTACATGTATCTATGGAAAGTATTTTTTTAATAATATAAAGTATAAATATTTTCGTTTTTGATTCTTAATCAATATTGCATTATTCAGTCTTATTCAAAACATTAAAGACATTAAATTTAATTAGCTGTTTTGGTCCTTTTACCTTTTGGCTTATTACTTGAAAACAATGAACCCATTATGCTCCCTCTAGTACAGGTATAACCTATATAAGAAATCAAATAAATAATAAGGTAAAGAGTTGTTACACACACCCACGCTCTCAAACACAAATAGAAACTGTTAAATTTGAATACTCTCTTTTCACCCTCTATGGACTATGAACTCACGACTTCTTTTTTAATTGCACTTCAAATCTTTTATTTTCACAGATCAAGCTTTTACAAAAATAAATAACGTACGTGTATATATATGAACAGAAAAGGTGTTTTACCTCTATTAGTTTATCATGCCTTGTTGCACCACTACTGCATCAAGATTTTAAACATAATACATGCACTGTTCATAGACCTTTGATTCTGTTATCAACCACGATAACCATTTGTATCTCCACCTTTATATAACTATATATTTAATCATTATGTTTGAGTCTCAGTTCAAAAAAAAGTGAATATCAAATTAAAAAGTTTTTTTGTATCAAATTATTTTCTAGTCACGTACAGTGACGTCTTGTTTTACAAGAGGGACAACAAGTTGGAAAAGATTTTTTAAGTCATACATATAATTTATTGATTAGTTACAATTTGTTTGGTAACGTTCTTATTTATGATATGGTATGTTATATAGACTGTATATTTTTTCCTTTTTTAAAATAAAGGTATTAATGTTTTTACAAGATTTTACTTTGATATATTATGTACTAATTTATCACCGATTACGATAACTGGATTGTTAGAAACCCCTGTTAGTGGCTGTTACACTATTTACACATAATTTACACTATCGATGCATGTATGAAAATGGACAGGGTTTATAGCTTCTTTTTGTATGCAAATCCCATTTTCATGGTATTGGGCTCTCTTTTTTACTTTGGAGAAATTTATTTGGTAAGCTATGATGACATGTATTATTGCTTTTTAATCTATCATTATTATCATTTTAATTTACAGCTGATTTTTTTTTATGTTGAAGGATATATACAATCTACTTTTGTCAAAGATTTCATTTGTTTGTAAGTATTTTGTACATAATAAATTATATTTCCAAATTTGGTTTATAAGTTTGAAACGCCTATTCATTCATTTTCATTCTTTGTATAGGTCATGGACTACAAATCGTGCTTGCACTTCTCTTTACTTTTTGTTTGATGCATAATTTTTTAAGGAAGAAAATAGGTAAGTCTTTTTAATCTTTGTTATTTGATACTTGTGAACTTTACGTTGATCCTGCCATGACAAGATATTGTAATTGAATTATTTTTTGAAAGGTCAACGACGAAAAAGAAAGTACAAAGCTATTTGTGCCGTGGAATCTGAAGATTGTAGAAAGATTTTTACAAAGTTCAACAAACAGTTCCTTCCTCATTGTGAATTAGTCTGGGAATGTGATGAAGATGTACCTGGCATTCTACTATTTATCATTACCAAACGGATAGAATCTCTAGAAAGATTTATATCAAAAGCAAATAGTACAGGTAATGTTAACATTCTTAATAATATTTCTAACCATAGTCATCGAGTAATCGTTAATATTTTAAGTTTTTCCTTCAGAATTGATATTTCAATCCAGGATAAATGTTTATTAAGATGTTTGAACCCTGCATCGTAAAGTAAAATAGACGAACATGTTTCAATTTATTCCGTTGAAGTTCCTTTTTGCAAAGCATATAAAAGAATATCTTACAGATTTGAGGATGATTCTATCTTTACTTGAAAGTTTGGTTCAGTTACAGGAATGAGCTAATGGTAATTGCTTGTAATTTAGAGAAATTTTGATGCTATTAAAAGTAAAGTGTATTTGACCAAATGTTCAATTACATGTAATTGTAATTAAATTTACGTTAAGAGAACGTATGTATTTCAATATTCCTTTTCAAATAAACTAAGTTGTATTGATGTTAAATGAATGAAAAATAGCTCTCCCAACGATCTTACCCACCCCACTCCCAATATACAGTATTCGGAAAGCTTTGCATATTTTTGGGACGAAATATTTTACTGGGTTTATTTTTTTCTTCAAAGGAATTAACATAATTCCCCCTTTAAGACAAGCCAGAAAACAGAAAAAAAATCTGTGGCTAATTCATTTGGCAATTAAGTGTTGACGGTATGTTGACATACCTGGAACACGCAATATAAGTGATGATATTATTGTGTATGGCAAATCCCATGAGAAACACGACAATTCGTTACAGTTGCTCTTAACACGACTTCGGGAACGAAACCTTACGCTAAACAAAGATAAGTGAGAGTTCAACAAAAGAAAGCTTGAATTCTTTAGATTTATTTCCTCTGAAAATGGTATATCAGTTGACCCCAGGAAAGTGGAGGCAATCAAACATGCAGAAAATCCCCAAAATGCATCTGAAATGCGTAGATTTGTTGGCATGGCTAATTACACTGCACGATTTATCAAGGACTTCGCCACAATATCACACCCTCTATGTGAACTGACAAATAAGAATCAGCGATGGACTTGGAAAAAGAAACATAAATAGGCGATGCAGAATATTAAGGATGCATTGACCAGTAGTGCAGTTATATTCTATTTTGACCCGTCAAGGCTCACGAAACTCATTGTTGACGCAAGTCCAGTCGGACTAGGAGCTATTCTTACTCAAATTGATGGAAATGGAAACCGGAAAGTTATTTCCTATCGAAGTAAAACGCTTTCTCCAGTGGAACAACGATACTCTCAGACAGAAAGTGAAGCCCTTGCAATTGTCTGGAGTTGCGAACAGTTTTACGTTTATCTTCTTGGAAGCAGATTTGAACATGTAACTGATCATAAGCCATTGAATTAATATTTGGAAACCCAGAACCAAAACCTTTTGCCAGAACTGAAAGATGGGCATTGAGACTACAGCCGTATGATTTTCACATAAAGTACAAACTTGGAGAGTTCAACCCAATTGACTATATCTTGTGTCACCCAATTCGTCAAGGAAATGATAATTCATTCTCTGTTGAAAATTGCATCAATTTTGTAGTCAAGACAAATATCCCAAAATCAATGACTCTGGATGAAATTCCGAAGGCTTCTGACAACGATGTACTGATACGAGATATTCGAGATGCAGGGAGGAGTGGATCTTGGGTTGTTTTCAAGTAATCAACAAGACCAGACTGGTAATCTGTCTGTAAGCTGAAGGATGAATTGACTGTTTCGGATACTGGGATAGTTCTTCGAAAGAACAAACTGTTTGTTCACTCAGAAAACATGTTATAAGTTTAGCACACGAAGGGCATCAAGGTATCGTAAAAATGAAGCCGTTGCTAAGGGAAAAGGTTTGGTTTCCGATCATTGATAAACAAGTTGAGTCGACACTAAAGAACTGTTTGCCTTGTCAAGTTACGACAGAAAAAACACATCTCGAGCCATTGTAGATGTCACATTTACCAAGTGGACCTTAGACGGAATTGTCAATGGATTTTTGTGGACCATTTCCCTCGGGAGATTATCTCATGGTTGTTATGGATGAGTACTCCAGATACCCAATAATGGATTTTCTTAAGTCTTTGTCAGCAAAAGCTGTTATTCTTAAGTTAGACAAAATATTTGCGGAATTTTAAATACCAAAAGTTCTGAAAACTGACAACGAACCTCCGTTTAATGGAACAGAATTTCGCCAGTATTCGGAATACTTAGGTTTTTCTCACAGAAAAATTGTTCCTTTATGACTTAAAGGAAAACAGAATCCGAAAGATTCATGAGAACTATTGAGAAAACAATCAAAGCAGCTAATGTGGAACATAAAAGTTAAAAACAAGAAATTTTTACATTTCTAAGGAACTTCAGGGCTACACCACATTGTACCACAAAAACATCGCCATTTAAAGCTCTATTCAGCCGAAAAATCAGGACCAAGATGGATGTAGACGTTCGTATCGAAAACAAAGGATGGAAATACAAAATACGAAATCCACACGGAAATAAAAGAAAATGACATTAAAAATAAAACAACATGCTGATCACTATTCTTGGGCAAAAGAAATGGATTTAGAAGTAGGAAACAACGTTTTGGTAAAAAAAACCAAAATCAAATAAACTGTCAACCCCGTATGAACCAAAATCACTTGAAATTTTAAAGACTAAAGACACCATTTTCACCGCCGGGAATGATGAGAAGACAATTACAAGAAACGCATCGCACTTCAAAAAATTAGAAGATAAGGAATATCAGGATGAGGAACTCGAAGTTGACGAACTACTCGTAAAGACAGATAACTCCACGAGTAATGTTACCGAGCCGTAAAAAGAGAGAAATCCGCGCACCTAAAAGAATCGTATGAATCGTAAACTTAGTGAATTTGTGACCAGAACAGTGTGTTAATGGAAGTACTAGCCGTGGCTGTATTTATATCTACTTAGACAATAAGAGTCGTGTCTTTGTATCTATATCTTAATTTTGATCCCTTTTTTAATTCAGTGGGATTTAATTCTATTTCAAACAAAAGGAGGGATGTAATGTTTAAGTGCACACGTTTATGATAAACAGAACCGAGCAGTTTGTTTATATTTGCTAATGCTGAACTCTGGATGCTTTAGAAATTATAATTGGTTTAATCTTTAACTCCATCGCCTAACTGGTCAAATGTTTATACTTTCCCAGGATATCATATTAACTCTGCTATTTTGTATCTTAAATTATTTTTGTATGAATTAGTCATAGATTTGCATCCAAAGCGAAATCATGTGTTGTTATTACTAGCAACATTACACTTGCTTACATTACAGATTTACTATGGTGAAAACTTTGGAACTTTGATTTACGATAGTTAACTTTAGTAATCTTGAACTATAGTTTACTATAGTATTTTTTGTTAGGGTATCTAGGGAGAATTAAACACTATCCAATACATTTTTCGTACTTTAAATCACCTTAAATACCTATGATATTCGAGATCCTGATCCTCCCCCCCTGGAGTGTATGTGTTTTTGAGGGGAGAGCTCTAAAAATGTGCCTCGTTTATTACAAATTGGGGTTTTACTCTGAGTTTGTCCGTCTGCAAGTCTGTTCAATCAATTTCCTTCTGCCCATGTTTAAAAACACTTTCCTTTCTAGACGACATGTTTCAATGAAATAATAAAATATTTTTCGTTATACCACCACTGATTTGTAGGAGAAACCTTTGAGATCTTAAATTAATATACTGCAAAAAATTTGGAGTGAAATGCATTTAATCATTTGAAGTAGAAACAGATTCTATTGCATTTCATGTCAATACATGAAAAGTGAATGTCAGTCCGTTTTCTTAATTCATGTGCATTATAAATATATATAGTTCTTTAACCTGTTTGGATTTTTTGATTGTCAGAAAAAAATTCGTAACTAACTTGTTATAAGAGTGGAGAATTACCGCTTATCAATTAGTATGAAAGGCGTCAGTAAACATTTCACACAATGATAGCTATTTTTTTTTTTTTTTTTGCTGACAAAAAATAAAGTATCGATCATAATACTTGCAAAAAGATGACTTAACATAAAATTGTTGATATTCAGCTTATTTTTTAATAGATTGCCTTCTTTATGAAAATGTTTGTACTTAGCATATGATATTTTGTACCAAATCAATTAAGAGACATATGGTGGATGAAAAATCATCACTTCTTTGCAGTCATCACATTTACAATAAAGCTCTGAAATATTAAAAATCTACCTAGTGTGCTTAATTGACATTAAATTATTGTTTTTCTAGGTGGCATTAAAATGATCGTGGCTTTAATATTTTGCCAAAAAGATGGCAAGCCAGAAGAAACTCTGAAGCAGGAAATGGTTCCAGGCTTTAAATTTTCAAATATTTTTTATACAGAAAATGATGAATATCAATGTTATGAATGCTCCAATAATAAAAATGCTGCAAATGAAATATTGAAATACGTTGATAATAGTAGACGAAACTGCACAAGAGATAAGCTGTAGTTCAAAAATCAAGGAAGACATTCTTTAAAATAAAACTTCGTTGTATGATTAAGAACATGTTCAATTATCAATTTTGTAAAAAAAAGAAAGATGTTTTTATTGAAGTAATTTTTCAGAATTATAACCAAGCAGTCAAATTGACATAGTTTTTGTATTTTTCTTTCATTTTAAATGCTGAATTTGATTGGTTTACATGCACTTTTCAAATTATATTTACATTTTGCAAATGTTATATGATATAAATGTAAATATGTTACATTAATTTATTAGAACAATGAGTATTAGGCAAGTGTATGAACAGGTTTGTACCAGGAATTAATTGTATATGGAATCATGGGAATTGGCGATAATAATAGAAAATAAATAGGAAAAAAATGATTTCGTGTCGTGATCAATTCAAAGTTTGTTTTGTAGTAAATGTTTAGTGTTTCTTTCTTTTAAAATAAGATTACAGACGATTGCGATAAATTTATAAAAACAGTAAAGATAGGTGAAAGTTCTATATATTCTTTAAAAAATACAAATCTGTGAGGTATAAATCATTTCAGTCCCTTGAAATTCCAGAGATAGTATTTAAGAGCCATTCTCTGTAATGACTTGAAATTTTATATAGGAGCTGTGGCACGCATAGTCTCAGAATTTCTCCAAACTCTCTATGATAAAAGTCTTTGATACCCTTAACTAAAATCAGGCAAAAATTGGTTGCTATGTGTTATAGTTACCATGGCAACATGTCTAAAAGTTTAAAAAATGACATTTTTTACCATGTTTAGAGCCCCATAATTAACATTTGCAGCAAAGCAAACAAATGGCATTGACTGTTTCCAAAAGTTGAAGGCCTGTTGCCTCAAATGCATGATAAACAAGTTTGGTAAATCAACTATTACATACGTTACTATGGTAACAAATTATTAAAAAGTAAAAAAAATATTCATTGAATTTTATAAAGTCATACACGTAAAAATAAAAAGCAATTATAGGATGAAATGTGATCAAATAATAGAGAAAAGAGCCTTAAAACATATACCAATAACAAATTATGATATTTCAGTTTGGTTGGCAATGGTTGCCAAGGTTTTTATAGAACAGAGAGCCTTCAAATTTACACTCTGTATGTTTAAATCTGATCCTATCTTTTAAGAAAGCACATTTCCTCATAACTAATGATCAAATTTTAAAGATGTTGGTGTGGTCCTTATTTTCCCATTTAAAAAAAATTAGATCGGATTCTTTAAATAGAGCGTTGCTATGGAAATAAGCAGAAAAAATATGCTTAAAAATCTGAAAAATATTTTGTTACCTTGGATACGTACCCTCAAATGTAGATTCCCAAAACTTTTATGATTGATATTTATTAACAGCTGACCTGCCTTTTAATTTTGACTATCATCCAATCTCTAACTGGATGCAAAAAGCTGGCACACAGGGTTTAAAATTGATTTAAAGTTTACAAAATCTAATATTTTCCCTTCTTTGTAACCATAGCAACAGTGTTGTTTTCTTCGTCAAGTTTTATCAATATATGATATTCAACTTCAGTTCTAACAGATAAGTACTATTCAAGCTGAGTCCTTTAATTTGTTTCTTGATTATATGGCAATTTGATTCTTAATGCAGCGAAAAATAATTCACTTTTAAGCACTGGTACTTTGTTTCCATGGTAACACTGCAAAGTAGCAATTATACCCAATATTTCTTATGGTTTTTGTGTTGCAAGGTCCTAAGGATGTATATTTGCCAGTCTTAAATTTTCATGTTTTTCCTCAAGACAGTAGCATTAACCCAATCTTAGTTACTGGTTTTGCATGGTTACACTATATTACCATGGCAACCATTAAAGTTATTTATAGAATAATATTTCTTATACTTATATACTTAAGGTCAAACATTTTCATTGTTTTTCTTAAGTCGTTGATTGAGTTTGAGCATGTAACACCTACCATTAGTGAATATGGAGTGTTTTTCAGCATATTTCAGCATTTTAAATGTATTCCAAATGTACCCTTGGTTACCACTTACTTAGAGATATATTCTAAACAGTTTCTTTACAGTATAAGTAACATCAAGGTGTCATGTTTTTGTGAGAATGGTTTGTTTGCTTTTTCTAGTTTTTATTAAGCCACAGTAAAGATTTAAAGTGGCTGAAAATCTCGATTTTTCAAACTTTTCCGGCTGTTGCCATAGCAACCGAGACACTTAGCAACGAAATTTTGTTTGATATATGTTTCCGGTGTCAAGTACTAAGCATGGGTGTAGTTTCATCAAAATCGGTGACCATGCGTGGCAACGAAGTTTAAGTGGTTACAGAGAATGGTTATTAATGCCTAAGAGGAGTAAGCATCCCCTGTTTGCCCACCAAACCCAACGTGAGCCAAAAATTACTTGTTGCACAGAAAAAAAATTTCATGACATAATCAGGCAAAATGTCACACACAATATAAAAGAATCTTTACTTATATGGTCTTTAAAATTTCATATCAAAATTTTGCAAATTGGTATCAATTTTGAGTGATTTTTCAGACCATACCATTAAGTCACGGAGCAGCAAAATCTTCAACGTCATAGGCATTATAAAAAAATATGTGATTGATCGAGTTTTCATTTTCTCAAAATTTTCCCAAGAAAACCTTTACAGTTTGAGTTACCTTATCTACTCAACATCCAATCAGCATTTCTTGCATTGTCAAGCTTAAAATCTATTAAACAAGTAAAGAATATTAATTCTTTTTTTGTTTTAAAACCAAAAGTTGTAGATATTTATGAGATACATTGTGATACTGGTGACTCTAAATCACGTTCTTTACAGTTCGGATAAAGGTTTGGTCGATAATCTTTTTCCTGTCCTACCGTATAGCTTTTTTGCAGAGGTCTAACGGTCTGAAATTTTAATTTATTTTTTGTGGACGGATGTCACTAATACCCTAGTTTACTACATGTTTTATTATGCATATTTTGGATCTATGTTGCGATGTCTCGAGCATTACACATAATTAAACAAACGTGTGTTGCGCTGTCTATTTAGGAGATGCCATTTTCACTGTTGTTTTCACGGGAATTGCATCAGAGGAAAATCACATTATTTCTGTTAGTACTCCGAATATAACGTCGGAAATCTAAATACATAATTATAGAACAATTTAAAAATACTTTAAGAAAATTATCGAAAAATATCGCGAATTATGGAGAATTAATTAGTTAAATTTTGGATTCTGCATGCTTTTGATATTAATTTTTTGTCGTGCTCCGTACCTCTCCATCAGTGATATATACCGATAATTTTATTAGAATGTATTCTATATACAGAGTTTTTGCCCAAAATTTATTGGAAGCTTTAAGATACATATTTCTGTGAAATTTCAAAGCTATATGACGTTTGTAAGAGTAAAAAAAAAAAATAGCATAGTCCGCGTAATTTTTGAACGGCCCTCGTATTAATCAAGTTGTCAAAATATTCCTAAAGTCAATTTCAAAAGACAGGTCAAACAATAGAGTACAAGTATACAGTATATGAATGGTATGATACATCTCAGCTAAAATACGATTCAATATATGCTAATAATATCGTTAAAATTGCTATAAAATTTACGAAAGCCGACTATAAACTCGATTGTTTACACCCTTGTAAAATCAATCTGTCAAAAATCTGCCATTGTTTCAAAAGTTTGTTGTACTCAGGGCATTCCCTTCGGCATTGAACAAATTAGGACATGTTATATCATATGCAGGATTATCGTTGGTTTATATTAATATTTTATAGAAGTGGGTATTTCACGGATGATAAAAAACGTTATTCCAATGCAAATGTGGATAAAGCACCGTAAAGAGTACAAATTACGTACATGTATTAATATATACATATGTAGGCAACAAAAACATGCCTGTCTATTTCTTCTCCACTTTGCAGAGAATATAGATGGTTCAATATATCTATGTCGCATTCGTAAATATAAAATGTGTTGCAAAATTACAATCAAATTCTCCATCATGAAAGTCACTCACAACAGGACATTAATTTCATTTTGGTTGGTAGTGATGGTAAATGAACATCCATTTTCTATTCATAAATATATCTAATCATTTAGAAAAATATTGGAAGTCATCTTGATTAAAAGGATTATACAATATAGTTCAAAATAGTTGCATTAGGGTCATTCTGATAAATAATGTTATGACCTACATTGGACTTCGATCCCTTCTCTTTTCTACCTCCTCTGCCTGGAGAGCTTTAAAGGGGGAGCAATTGTAATAAATTATTTTTCATGGATACAAAACATATTTACAGATTTTAAACAAAGAAGGTATTGATTTAACAAGTTCTTATGACAAGGAAATATATATATTTTTTAATTATTTCAAAATTTCAAAAACTTTTTAGGGCTTAAATGTCTAAAATATAAACAAATTCAAGCATGACCTAGAATTAATATGCTTATTCTGAAATGTATGGATCAATGTTCAACAATTGTACAGTAAACTTTGAGAGTCCAAAGATGGATTTTTTCCAGATTTAATTTAGGTCTTCTACTTTTATAATGCTGTAATAAGGAGAAAATACATGCATTTACAGGTATATTTATACCTTATTCAAATATGGTATTTTCCGAGGCATCTAGCAAAGGTATAGATATGTCAGTATTCTGAATCCTGCCTATTCTTTATAAAAGCAGTACTTTCAAAGGAACTATGTTTTATTGAAAAATAAGACTTGGAAAACCTAAATATAAATACACAGTCTGAATGAACTTTTCTCTCTTTTTTCCATATTTTGGTACTCAAAATGTATCATTTTGGTATATGCATTTGTTTTCACAATTTTAAAGGAAAATTGGATCAATATACAAAGTAGGTCTAAGCTAAAAAGAGAACAACATTTAGGGACAATTGATTTCAAATTGTAAACTTAATAAGCATATACTTAGTATTTTTAGTACACTATTTTACTTCAATAAATTAGCCACCCCCTTCGGTGGGCACCCTATGGTGATCAGTCTGTCCGTTAGTCCTTGCATCACATATATCTTTTCTGAGGCATATATTTTCTCACATTGGCCAGGTATGGCTCATACTTTACTCACAGAGTATCCTTGAGTGAAGGGTATGCAGTGACCTTGAACCATTTTTCTAATTCTTATGTCAAAGTAATAGCAGAATTGTATGAAAGATACTTGTTCAGAGCATATTTTGTTCACCTGGACCCAATCTGGCTCATTCCTCACCCACAGAGTGTCTTTGGAAAAAGGGTGTGCAGTGACATTAAACCATATTTCTAGTTCTAAGGTCATAGTCATAGCAAAATTTTATGAAAAATTCTTGTCCGGAGCACATCTCTTCTTCCCATCATCCACTATTACTCATTCTTCACTCATTGAGTTTGTTCAAATCATGACCCCAAGGGGTAGGACAGGATTACAGCTTAAAGTCTTGATAAGAATAGTAAGAAATGATAAGACATGAATTTTAAAGCATCTTCTTGTAGCATTTACAAAGTTTGTCTTTTGTGCTTCTAGTTGGCTTGATAGTCAAGAATTATTTATCTTTCCACCTACAGGGTTCTGTGTCTCAAACCTACCTTCTTCTCAGGACTGTAATGAACAGACCAAAAGAAAAACTAAATGAAGCAGAAACACCAAATGAAGCTTTGCAGAGATTTTCAAATCAGAGATATATATTTATATGTGTGTTGTAGCAATTGTAACGGTCTGAAGTTCTCCTAGTATTCAATGCTTTACTTGCCTAAATATGTCAAAAATAAAATTGGAAAAAAAATGTGTATTGGTATTTATAAACCATTCTTTATTTTAATGTTCATATTGGACTTTGTTTTCTTCATATTCTAACATCTAAGCGTAATGAATTATTAAAAGTAATTTTCATCCTTTTCAACGACAATGAAAGAACATACTCCAAAAAAATATGATATTTCCACTGCAACATGCTTTTTATTTTTTAAATGCCAAAAATAAAACTCTGAATGTTTTTAAACACTTTGCATTTTTATTGAAGAAGGATATGGAGATAACGAACAGTATTTAATATCAATGTTCATAAAACAATACAAAATAGGAGCAGCGCAAACAAGGATTGATCAAAGTTGGATCAGGTGTCATGGAGGAGTGAGCATCCCCTGCTGACCGTGTGTCCATTGTCATGATCGTGAAATCCGTCTACAGTTCAGTGTATAAATAATGGAATAACAATTTTAATGAAATGACGCCAGTCAGCATTTCACTCAATGACAAGTTGTATTTGCTGCCAAGGTCATTGTATCGATCGTAGAACTTACGAAATGTTGACTTTAAATGAGACTGCTGATATTCTTGTATCATCGATTTGCTTGTCAATAATTTACCTCGTTTTAAATATTGTTCATACGTGGAGCAATATTTATCAATACGAAAAACTAAAACTTTTCCCTGTAAAACCATGATTTGCAATATGTCAAGATATAGCATTGTTCGTGACCTGATATCTTCTCCATTTGAAAGAGTCCAAATATAGTTTTTTAAATATATTTTCCTAATTATGGTCTGTACTTCAATGTATTACTACAATAAACAAATTGCAGCATTTACGGACCCTTTTAAAGTCATTTGAAAGTTTATAAATTTTTTTAAAAGTTTGGAAATGTGCACTTTTGACGATTGAAGACCTTTTCTGCACTTACACTGGATGAGTATTGAATAAATTTTACTATCCTGAATGATACTTTAGGCAACATACGTTTATGCCTATCAATGAATTTTAATGCATGAAATATCTAGATTCCACGATTTTAAGCTCCTAGTTTGACTATCAGTTCTATTTTTAGTATATTGATACTATATTGCACACAGATTGCATTTTCATTAAAAATATTTATGAATACGACCAACTAAAACTACCACCTGTAAAACCAAGATTTGCAATATGTCAAAATATAGAAGAGTTCGTGACCTCAGATCTATCCTACTTGAAAGAGTCCAAAGATATTTTTTTAATATTTTCCTCGTTATGGTCTCTACTTCAAGGTGTTACTACATTAAAACAAATTGCAGCGTTAAAGGACCATATAAAAGTCATTTGAAAGTTCATAAAAGATTTTTTTTAATAAAATGTGAACTTTGGACGATTTTTGACCTTATTGCACTTAGACTAGATGAGTACTGAATGAATTTTACTATCCTAAATGATACTCTTTGCAACTTACTTTTATGCCTATCAATTAGTTTCAATGCATGAAATGTCTTAATTTGTCGAGAATTCCTTAAATATGCCTAGATCCCGTGATTTTAAGCTCCTAGTTTGACTACAAGATCTATTTCTAGTAACATGCCTCGAACTCGTGAACTAAGACAACAATGAAAAAATATCTGTGGCAATTTTAATTGTATATCAATGCTATATTTTTTGCACACAAAAATTGATATCAATACATAAACCTTGCTTGTGGAAAATTTTGCATGGTTTTTTCTTAGACACTCACTTAAATCGTCACGGTAGCTCAATCGGTGAGCGCATGCTCCATGATCGGAAGGTCATGAGTTCGAACCTCGGCGGTGACTGATTAAAGTCGATAAAAATAGGCCTTGACTGTTACGTCACAATGCGGTAGGATCCTTAAAAAGTAGTTGCGGGTCCTTCAGATGTCGGGCGTAAATAAAGATCCCTCACAGCTCAATAGCCCTTAGTGCTTCGTAAAAGTTAAAATTTAAAACCCCTTACCGGTTTGGTCCCGTCTCTGTATGAGTGAAAACTTCTCAAATGGGACGTTAAAATATAATTAATCAATCTATCGGTTTGTTTGAAAGTTGGTTGTAATTTGGAACTGATCAACTGTAGTCAGAAAACCTCTTAGTATGAAATAAATGTCACAGACTCTGTGATGCCTTATATTTCAAATTTACTTGAATATACATGTAAATCGAAACGACAGATGAATCAATATAACCATTAAATGATTTTGGTAAATGTGAAGTTGAGTTGTGGGATCAACAAAATTTTTCTTCTTCTAGTGTAAAAGTTTTTATTTAAGTTCTTCTTTGTAGGAATGTAAAAATAAGCCATGCATCTAATAAAGGGGCACAATAATTAAGTTTAGATCGAAATATTGTGCGTGTACTAATAAAAGTGGGCTTCATATTGTAGCGGCTTTGGTGCGTACAAGAATGTGCTAATTCATAAATATCGCCAAGAAATCATTACATTATACAAAACAAGGCATGGACATACATGTGTACCGCTAATTCTTGATTACACCAACAACTCTATATTCCTTGATTACGCTAATTTTTTTTTTATACTAGTACGCGAATTCATGTACAGGTACAGTAGAAACATTTTGTTAGAAGATCTGGTGACGGAATTACACTCTAATACTAATAGGGAAAGTAAACATCATTTCAAATTCAGCTTCAAAGTACATGTAAAATAAATTTTTCTTAACAATTGCAGTATCATTTTATTGATACCCAATCACAAGATAAGAAATGTTTCTACTACTTTTTTATTGAAGAAGCAGCTGTCTATAATATCCAATACCTTTTTTTATTTAGCACTAAAAATGGTATGTATAAGTGTTGAAAGTCTAATTTTTTGATTGATTGATTATATGTTGTTTTACGTCCCATTCGAGAATATTTTAATCATCTAGACACGTCACTATATAACGATGAAGCGCTGCAAATTTTGACCTTTACTCGACACACAGGGCCGTTGAGAAGAGAGGGATCTGTATTGTGCCAACGCCTACCATGACACAGGGCTTCGGTTTTTAAGGTCTCATCCAAAGGACCCGCAACTCTCACTTCAAAGTGCCGAGCACATTGCGAAGGAACAGTTACTACCATTTTTATCGACTTTGATCAGTTGCGGCCGAGAATCGAACTCACGACCTCTCGATTATGAAGCAAGTGCTCTACCGACTGAGCTACTGTGAACGGTCGTATATTCTGATGTTTTGACATTACTGATGTGATTGACCTTTGAAAAGTTTGAAATTTTGAAATTATTAAAAATGTTTTTTAAAAATTTTTAGGACCCAAGTTTTGAGTTCCATCATTTTCACAATATGCTAAATGACAATACCGATCAAATCTCTCTTTAACAAGAGTAAATATTTTGTAAGGAGTAAGGGCTCCGAAGAAAATTTTCTTGAACATGAAATACATCTCTATTTGTAAAGCTGTTTTATAGAGTTTAATTATATAAGGTATTAATTTATTGAAAATACTCAAAAGTGAAAAGATATGAAATTCAGGTGATGGTTTAGGTAAACTTCATGGAAAAACGAGTTGAGAGAGATGTTTACGGTCACATATAATAAAAAATCGTTTCATATAGTGATTTTCGTAACAAATTGAAACCGTTGGGCAGCATTCCTAGCCTTTGAGTAAGTTCTTGTGCAGCTTCAAACATATGACATAAACGTTGGTAAGTGATTGAAACTAAATAATGCGGAAAACAAAAACGACCTCGATAAATATAACTGAAACTGAAAGCAGTGACGATTTTTATTTTCTTATAATGAAGAGGCACACCGAACTTGTTTTTTTTTTTTTTTTTTTTTTAGATATTCTTTATAATTCAGGAAAATTCAAGAAAGTGTAGATGAAATACATGTATATGAAGATAACGAACAGTATTCAAGTCTTAAATCCATAAACGATACAAAATTTGAGCAATGCAAACACGGTCCTCCAAAACATCAGAGGTGGGATCAGGTCCACAGAGAAGTGAGAATCCCCTACCGACTGGTCACATCCGCCGTGAGCTCCTTGGCATGATCAGAAAATGAAGGAAAAATCCGTCGTCTATTCAGTGTGTAAAAAATGGCCTAACAATAAGTATCAAAAGACGACAGTCGTTCTTTACCTCAATAATAAATTGCATTTGCCTCGACCATAGAACTTACAAAATGAAGAATTTGAACAAGACTGCTGATTTGTTTCACGGCGGGTGTGACCGGTCGGCAGGGGATGCTCACTCCTCCATGGTACCTGATCTAACATCTGATGTTTCGGAGGTCCGTGTTTGCTCTGCTCCTATTTTGTATTGTTTTATGGACTTTGATATTGAATACTGTTCGTTATCTCCAAACCGTTCTTTCAACAATTTCGAATTCTTTGTCGATGATTTACCTCGTTTAAAAAATGTATATGCGTATAGCATGCTCTTGGGTATCAACTGAGAAATATTAAACCCGTATCCATGTGATGAAGGTACATTGCTGCATAAGTAAGGGAAGTTGACGATTGAAAAGTTAAATTCATCACGTTAATCATAGAGCTTGGTTGTTATATTACCATTAACACTTTTTTAAGTAAAATATCCAACTATGAAACAGAATCTGTAGTAACTTTTATTTCAAGATCACAGTGATACATCGTATTGACACAAACATGGAAATAACCATTGTTATTTGACAATATGTCTTCGATATATCTAAATGTCGAGTTAAAGCTTAAGGTCATCGTATTTTTTTTTCTTTTCACTAATAAGAATTAGGATAAATTCTGCTTAATATGAATACAAACATAGGTCAGCTAATAAGGGGCGCAATTGGTACCGATGGAAATTCCAATAGATAATTGAAAGATCTGGTCTCCAAAAACCACATAGATTTTTTCAATCAGAAACTTAAGCATCTTTTTTATGTCCACCTCAGAGTACTTAAGTGTACAATCAGATTTTTTAAACGAAATAATTCTGCAAATTACCAATGACTAGTAAATTTACGAGTTCCATTTTTATTGAAAATGCGGCTGTCAATGACCTTCACTCTTTGATACCAACGATATGTTTTTTAAGCGTTTCTTTCAGTGATTTTAATTGTTTAATATGTACATTCAGACACACTTAGAAAAACAAATAATAAACAAAATATGCAATTTTGAAACCAAACTATGACTTAATCAGGCTATGTTTAAAAACCGAGAACCATTGTCACTTCGGCGTTGGCATGGAAAAGATCCGTACAAGCTACGTCCAGAAGAATCATGCACGAGTCAAATTTAATTGTACATACCTGGAAGCAAGTGAAACATTCAGATGTATAAAAGTTCTTAAGTGTTACATTAAACAATATTTAATCGATCAAAATTAAATTTAAAACTTCTCTAAGAGAGGCGTCGATCCTATCCGCATGCTGAATGAAATGCATGTAGATCTTTTTAGGGTGTGTTTCCATTTATGAAAATGAATGCAAATATATACTAACGTGCGGATGTTTCTTTTGACTGCATTTCTTTTCTTTTGGGTGGAGGAGTGGATTGGGAATAAGAAACTTTATTAGCAATCAGAAATTATAAATTATATATTTCTGCTTATTCATCCCTGATCTCACATAGTACTTTTTCGATAGCTTATCAATCCATATTAGAATCTTGAGTGTGGTCAAAAATTTCAAGTGACAGATATATAAAAGCTACAGATGAATCCTTTATTTTAATCTATGATTATAGTTTTAAATTGTTTACTTTTCTGTTTATCCTCATTTTCAGGTGACATAATCAAATATTGATCTTTATCGCGAAAGCTTAAACCGACGTAAAATAGAGATACAATAACTTTAATCGCATACATATCAGATATCTCTCAAATCACATGAAAAGATTTATTTGAATAACGATAAAGTGAACATTTTGTCTACGTATCAATAATATACTAAACCTAAGGGTATATACATGTTGTACATGTCGGTGCTTGTAGCTTTGCCTACCGATACACATTGTATTGAAATTAATTTTTATTTATAAATCACATTTACAATTTCCAAACTTACTTAACTGCCCTAAGTGAAGAAATATTGATATTATTTCATTACAATGTGTACAACGATCCTCTAATAAAAATATTGTCAAAAATACATATAATGCTATCTCACTTTCATTCTCCATGTACATATATAAAGCACTAAAATCATACAACAATGTCTATACGTGAGCACAATGCATGGCTCTAATTTCTGACGTCTTTTGGTGTCTTCATGCAACCTTAAACTTACAGTGGGTGTTTTTATATCTGTCCAGAAGTGGTCATCTTTAAAACCGAAAGTTATAAGATATTAGGACAAATTTTGCTTTTAGATAAACAAATATACAACTCCGCGCACTTTTAAAGCTCAAATGTACATATTTATGTTCCTTAGTTTTCTTGCCGGACAACTGAGCTTGTGTTTTGTTAAAGCAGGCAAAAATAAACAGCATTGTTGAAGTGAAAAAATGTCATTTATTGAAGTAAATGACGTAAAAGTTGTAAAACATATTTACAATACAAGAAAGGGGGTCAGGAAAGGGGACTTAAATATAAAATATTAAATAAATGTATCTTTATCACATTATTGCACAATCTGACCCCCAGCACCATAATGTCATTGTAAATGAAATACATCGTAAAAAAGGGGGATCAACCAGCAGACTAATTTAGAAACATAGTCTTTTTAATCATGATCTTAAAAATTCAAAGTCGATATTCAAAAGGGAACTTCATTAATATGTGATAGAATGTTACATCTCTATGATTCTACCAAACTTATTTTTAAAAAAGAGCTTTCTTTGATGCTGTTCAGTTGAAACTGTTCAAACTGAATTCTTTTTGAAAAATATTTTCCTAAGTAATTTGCAAATTTTCCGTACTAGTCTTAGTTTTGTCGAAATGTGGCACTGAAAAATGACAATTCTGCATAAAGAAATCATGCCAAAAGAAAAGATAATAAATTTTTGTTTATTTTTTAAAATATCAAATTGTTACTATTGAAAAGAACGTGCTTTTAAATTTACGATCTAAAACTGAAAATTAAGTTAAAAATCATTGTTAAAATACATTTTGTGGTCTCGTTTTACAATTTAGCATCATAACAATGTAACCATAATTTGTGCAGAAAACCACGTGAGTTTAAAAAGTACGCGGAGCTGTAAAAGCTGTCAAACAACGTTGGAAATTCAAAGGATGATATTTAAATATTAGTATCTTTTTACCAACCATGAATTTTAACGAAAATAATTATAAGTCAAATATAAACTATATAATGTATGTTTTATTATAATTAAAGTTATTTCTTGATAGATTGTTTTCTATATAAAGTTAATGTTTTCATATTCTCTCTTCTATCCCTCCCCTAATCCTTAAAAACAAGGAAAGCATATACAATACTTCTTATATGTACTTTAATCTAAAATACCCTTAATTTCGGTAACTTTTCATCATGGTTTCTAAAAATATAATTGTACTGGAGGACGAAGAGTCTTTCATATTCACATTAGAGCGTAATCTATGAAAGTTTAAATCAAGAATTAGTTCAAATAGGTGATCTTATAGAAATTGAATGTTGATAAATGATTTTATAATTCCGTAGTGGGAAATTAAATTGTGATGATCTCCTTTTTTCTTTTTGTAAAAACATTTTCTACAACGAAAAACAACAAATAAGCAACTTAAGTATGAAATTTTTCTTTTTTGCACATGAGTTATCATATATACATCTGAACCTGATCATGTGAAAACATGCTTCCAAGAGTATTTTTTTTCCATACATGTCAGCGCATTTATATCTTTTGGGCAGATGAAAATCCTTTGCCTACGAGAAAAGCCAGCCATATCATCGGGTATACGATACAAAATGATGACTGAATAAAAACTTTTATTCACTATATGGTAATCGCTTTGATTGACAGTATCTCATATAGTTTATAATAAATATCTTTAGTAGACCTTGGTATTTTTATTAGGGGTGTCTCCCAATATTCAATCCATTTACCTTGACCTTTCAAATAATGACTTTCCACATGCATTTATCCACCCATCATAATTTTAACAGAAGGGATAATGGATAGTTAGAACATCTAGGAGTACTTCTGAGCGTATGCTATCTGGTAAGATAAACATTATCGGTATATGTATAGTGTGGTAAGAAATTCTTGTTCGTATATAAACTACCGTTGCGAGTGCATATTCTTCTTCAAGACATGAATAGATTAAAGGGTCTTTCAGAAAATCAGTTTAACAATGGTAATTCCCATTCTTATGTCGATACGATATAGCTTGGTGTGCTTAAGCCTGATCCCACCTCCGATGTTTTGGAGGTCAGTGTATGCTCTGCTATTATTTTTTAATTGTTAAATGGACTTATGATCTTGAATACTGTTCGTTATCTCAAAATAATATAATTATATTTGCATTCAAGACTCTCATTGGTTGATTATCAAAAAGGAACGCTAAAAATTTCTGGATAATCTAGTTTGGTATGGGGACACACCCCCTTGACAACCAGCTGAATCATCTGTATCCATGCAGTCCTCTCATTTCTAGTCCTCGGGATTCATGGAAAATTCTAGATTTAAGAAATTACTTTTAACTTCAAAAAGTATCTCAACCTTAACTCATGTAAATAAACACCATAGCTTCGTCTTCGCTAAAGTTTTTACTTCTCCTTGCTTCCCATCACTTCCAAAACTGAGGTTGTATTATTAAATGGCAAATTTGAACTCATAAAAAGTAACATAATTTTACCTCCACGGTTGTTTTTCTTTTTTTTTAGATTAAATTATAAGGAATGACACTAATTCTTGGCCAAATTATGGAGTATAACCTATTATGGGATAGTTAAAACTTTTTTTTAATTCGCTTCGCAGACTATTAATTTTGCAAAAAATTAGAGTTATTCCTTAAATGTTTCATTTTAAAGTCACCTGAAATACATTTGTTACTATTGCCACGCGAGAGGGCAAGATTTACCCAACCTTTCGAATTCTCACTTATATTACGAGCAAATTAAAGCACAGCAGTTTTTATAAATACATGTATGTTCCAATCTAATGAACTACTCTCAATCAATATTCAAATATTTCATATTTTCGGATCGGCTGTGCAAATAGTTACATATACCTCTCGTTTAGCTGGATTCTTTGCTACCCAATGTAAAGCGTAAAACCTTTAATGCTTTCCCCTTTGTTTATCCTAATTTAAACAATTTTACTCCATAGTTACATTTTGTTTATCTGACTTTCATTACAAAAGTGCTGTGAAATGGGTATTTCAATGATTTGAAACGTTTAGGTGTACACTGAATGATTTTTTAGATGGAATTTTTTTGTTTCTATGTTGGTTCTTATTTTATTAATCTCAGAAACAATAATTTTCCTATAACTTTTTTTTATTTACTGCACATAGTAAGAAATTAATTTATGTACTATAACAATAAAAAAATGATAATTTATTATCAGGTCCATAACATGATGATTGACATATTCGACTGTAAGTTAATCGTAAGTACGACAGATAAGTATATCAAAGTACTATAGTCTAATTGAAGGAAAAGTAGGGATATTAATTTGCCTATTTTTATAGTCCAAATAAAGAAGATTTTTTTTCATGTGAGCTATATTTATGTAAAACCATGGTTTTTGTTTGTAACAGATAGGTATAACATTTTTCTATCAGCTTCTTGTTACTTTAGAAATGTGTTAAGTGTATAATCATACAAAATTGATGAGCATATATGTATTTTGCAAAAATTTCATTTAAGTCATATGTTTAGATTTTAGTCATATTGTTACAGATAATTTGGCTTATTAAACAAATGTTTGGGGGTATTTGGAAGACTTGTCTTTTGAGTAAGTTATTGGTTAATATCTCTACATTTTAAGTTTTTCAAGAGTTGATTTGAAAAAAAAAAGCATTATGAAAATTTTCATATTTATGTGTTTTTTTTTATATTTAGTTGGTGTTCTTTTGGAGAAGATCATGGGATGCATATGTAGCTGCTTTAAAATGAAAAGAGGTAAACATCTTTTGTTTGAAATCATGTACCTTAGAAAAAATGAAAAAAAACACATCCATTTTATGCTTATTATCCATTTTCTTTGATATTATTAGTTACAATCATGTGTTATGATGCTTTTGAGCCAAATAATGAAGAGGATATATTTAAGCAATTTCAATCAAAATTGCTTAAAAATTGCGATGTCATATGGAAAAAACCAGAGGAAGAAATAGACTCATCCTTACCTTTGATAGTATTTTGTTTGCAAATGAATAGACAAGACCATGTTCATATGGTAGTTTCAAAAACAAAAGGTAAGCAAAATTTGTCAAATACTTTATTCAGAGGCTGAATATGTTTGCGTGTTTCTTTTACTTTTTATATAATTTAGGTAAAGAACTTCATGTGTAACATGCAAATCTAACATTTCAGAGAAAACCCAAACATTTTTCCTGGTCGTCTTCGAATTCTGTATACCAGGGGAGAGTCCAGAGTATCTTGTTAAAAAAGACTGTTTTGAAAGTGAGGATGTGAAAATTGCCAACATTTTATATCATGAGACAGAGACAGATGATTACATTCTAAATAATTGCCCCGAAAATGAGAAAGCTAGAAAGGATTTGTATGATTATTTAGGTTTCTTTTACTGTAAACTGTGTGATTACTGCTACTATAATTTGAGTGATGTATTTTCTTGTAGACAGTAATTAAAAGTCGTATTATAAAAAGAGTAAGAAAATTAATGAGAAATTTCTTGCCATGGCATTTCATTTTATATCTGATATAGTATACATAAAGAGATGAGATGGATAATTTTGCTATCATAGGTTCAAAAATATAACTATTTAATGTTTCTACACAAACCTTGGCAAGATCCTAGAGTTAAGGCGAGAAAATAACGCAGGTTATTAGTTGGTAAGAATAAAAGCATATTGCTTGCACCATTTCTATCTGTTTTAGTCAAAATGTTTGATGGCGATGATAAAATTAAAGAAAAAGAGTAAAAAAAAAGGGAACATTTGTTGAACACCTGTTGATTGATGTTACAAAATTATTGTGTCGACGTCAATACATGTAAACATGTAAACTATGCTCTCTGTGACAAGGGAGATGATGTCACATTATGTATATTGTTATAATATGTTGCTTTGATGTTCAACCAATCATCTTTCTTTCATTCTCACTAAGATATTGACAGTAGTGAGGGAAAAACTTAAAGAGCATTGTGCAACTATATTTTTAAGAAGTTGCACGAATCAGATGTGAATACTAAAAAACTCCAAAGAGCTTTTAGACAATTTAAAATCTCAAAATTTCACCAAAATCAAGAGTTTGAAAACTAACGACTTATCAACTTTATACACAATCATTTCCCACGATAAATTAAAGTCCAGATTTTTTTATATCATTGACCGCTTTTTGTCCCCCCAATAAAAATGGAACTCGTAAATATACGTACCTTGTCATTTGAAAAATTAATATGCTAAAACACAATCTGATTGCTCACACAGGTACCCAGAAGTTGACATCAAAATGATGATTGGGTTTCTGATTGATGATATCTATGTAAATTCATGAAAAGCAGCAAAAATACTGTTATTTATCTGTGAAGGCAAATTAATATCACCACATAATAATATATTTGTATTAGGGATCGCAATCTAATACAGAATTGCCAATCGGTTAACCGCAAGACGTTCCAACCGATTAATCCGTTAATCGTATAAAAAAATTCTCTGCAGATTTCAATGCTGTTACAAGTACAGTACAGTCAACGCTGTTTATACATTTACAGCGCACCTCCGCGGTGTGAATCTCATCGCGGTTAGTACAGGTGTCTCAGGTAAAAACTGCGTGCCCCCACGGTTCACCAATCCAAGTAAATCACACTGTCGCGGTGCATCTTAGCGATTACAGGTGAAAAACAGTCTTGGTCTAAAACGCGAGTTACCTCCCTTTGAAATTATAAAGCAAAACAAAATAAAACGAAATCAAAACCAGGGACCTATATACTAAATAATATATAGGTCCCTGCCAAAACATAGGGAATTAAAAAAAATCAAAAAGTAACAGTAATGATATTTCAGAAATATAGAAGATAAAATATTAGAATATTTGAAGTACAAAACGAAAATTAATTTCCTAATAAATATACCCTCATGTATCTAAATAATTATAAAAATCGTCAAAGCAATTCTCAAATAGTGTTTAATAATTCTTGAACTACTTTTAATGAGTTCATTAGAGCCACAAATTTCGATATAAATTACTGTATGTAATATATTTATACGACAATGCAAGATAAAACACCCAGTGTGCTATTCATGATATTCAATATTAATTTATATTTTCGTAGTGTGTTTTGTAAATTTTAGCTATTTAATTATTTTAATAGTGGATTGATTAAAGAAACGATCTATCGCAGTGTCACTTTCATTGGGGCTATAAATGAAGGTGTTTTAAAATTATTAATCTTCAAATATAAGATTAAAATACGCAGAAGATTTTTATTTAATCAGCATTCTCCGAGTCGTCTGTGAAGTCTCATCCCTTTCTAAATTAATTCTAGGTCTAAATGTTTTTACATCGTGTAAACAAGAATTTACTAAAGAGAAATTCATAAACTCCACCACAAACAATGTCTGAAAAACATTTTATGTGTACTTTGCATTGATTAGTAAACTTTTTTGTCCTCGGTAGATCTAGTACATGTAGACACAGTGTACATATAGCTGCACGGACTAATCTTCGTCTGATTAGTAACTGCTAGATTCCTGTGCATTGTGTGCGTTCAAGCGGAGAGAGATTTCCTGTCACTGTACTGGGTATAATTTCACACCTTTGTGAAAGACAAAGGGTTTGGATTAGGTTTGTTTTATTTTCACATTTTGACAGTTCTAAAAAAAAAAATCATAAACCCAGGAGGATTATAATTTTTGACACACCCCCCCCCCCCGATTTCCCCAATTCCGTGTGCATGAACTTCATATCTGGAGCTGGAGATGCGTTCCAAGTTGAAGGATTTGTTGTTGCAGCCGACATCCCCAGTCGTCTCTTCCCCTCGTTCAGCGCATTCCCCCAGATCACCAACTCCACCCAGGCCAGAAGAACTACCGCAGCCGAAACGCCGCAAAACAGAAAAATCTCTGGGAAATAAATTTAGTTAATACCTGCAGTGTGACTTTCGATGTAAAATTATACAAACATAAATCTTAACAAAGCAGTATTAAACACATATTATGATCTAATTAGCCTCCTTTCCAATTAATAATACGTAATTTTTATGTATATTGAAAGTTGATATATTTTCAAAGTTAAAAAATGAAGTTATTTGTTTTCAAAATAATGTGTATTTTGTCACTATAATCTTATTTTATTTTATTTCTGCTTTAGAAAATTAAAAAACTTTTTTTTCAGACTAAATCCGGAAGACCGAGGGCAACGGTGATAGCCTTAGGATCCTCTCCTCCGGATGGTCCCACAGTTACAACTCTAGAACGAGCAGAAAACTTGCAGGAAACAGCTCCACTTCTGTCAACCACGTTCCTTACTTCAACACGACCATCCAGCGAACAGAACAAACTGAGGAACCAGCACCATCTGTCACACCCACGCTCTTGACTCCAACTAGACATCCTCCAACTTCCGACCATCCACAAGCGAGGAAGACACGCCATTACAGACCATCATGCGGGAATTGCGGGACATCCGGAAATCAGATGATATTTTCAACAAGAAGGTTTCTGCAACAAACACAAGGGTGACCGGGCTAGAGGCTCAGATGAATACAGTTTTTACCAACATTAATATTCTCATCGACCTTGTGCGGAATGGTGGCCTTCAACAACCGACCACTCAGGCTGTCAATATCAGTGAGTTAAACGGTACGGACTCTGACAGTGCATCAACAGGTATTCCCGAGGAATTCCAAATTCCAGATGCAGAACTCAGGGAAATTCTCAGAGATTCTAGGAACTCAGGTAATTTTGCAGTCAATTTGTGTAGGAAATTGTTTCCTGAACTCAATGGCGAGGCGAACCTCCGATTTGACTACAACTGGTTTGGAGGCGGAAAGCTTGGGAAGAAGGAATTAGACCCACGGAGGAAGTCGGTGATTAAGCGTTACGTGTGTTTTTTTTTACCCCGAGCTTCAATCAGAGGAACATTGGAGGGAGAGGATAGTGACAAAGACAAATGAATCGCTCTGCAGGAACGACAAAAGACTGAAGAAAAACAGCACTGCCACACTGGTAATCCCGACTGTAAATGTCGACATGTGCAACGATGTGTTCACCTTTCACGAGTGATTATGTGATTTTTAACAGTGACAACGATTACTGTCCGTGTTTTAACAGTGACAACCATTAACATTTTTATTGTGATATTGAAGACGTTTCGTAAAAACTGGATAAATAATAACTTTTTTAAATTGCACCAATTGTTTTTATTTTATTTGTCTGTTTTAATATCTGTTTTGCTGATTTTAAAAATAAAATTGCAATGATAAGTTTTCCAGTGGATGTGATTAAAAAAAACCCAGAAAATATATATAACCATACGTAATAAAAGAGAAAGAGAAATCAAACACCCCCCTCCCCCCCCCCCCAAAAAAAAAGTGTACCCCGGATATATTGAATATTGATATTATCATTTTAAAGAAAAATAAGATGAAAAGAAATTTTATATAAAAAATAAATTCTTACTAATTTTAGATCGAAAAATGTTAAGATAATAAAAAAGGTCAAGTTGTCTGTTGAAAATTCTTTCTGTAAAAGTTGGCTTCGTTACATAGTTTTTGACAAGTATTTTATCTCATTGCGTTAGTACGACTGTATGTGAAAATCACGTGCAAGGTACACTGTACATGGACCCGCACTTACAGGACTGAATGCCTGAGGGGCTTAAAATTTACCTGTAGGAATTATGCTAATTCAAATACACAGGAAACGGCCAGTACTAGTACACGTGTATTAGAAGTCATGTCTGATTGGAATAGAAACAGGTTTTTCCAAACACAATCTATAGTATACGAAGAAAGCACCTCAGGTTGTTTCACATGAACGACATTTTGCATGTACACATATGTACGTCCAGCTTAAGGTAAAAGTGAAAAGTAAATTAAAATAAATTGTATATACAGTATGAATTTTTTCGTGTATTATTTCTTTTTGTAATGAGCATACTTGTTTCAAATGTTTGATTATGAATTAAAAATCAAATTTCGTTCTTATTTACATGTACTAAGAGAGAAAAGAGAAAGAGAGAGGTAATATTTAGTATTAAAAATGTTGATTTTGTCCAAATATTAATCAAACCATGCATATACATGTATTGGTTTAAAAATATGACATGGAATAATTGCAACAATTTTAACTTATTTTTATGTTGGTTTATTTATTGATAACCACCGGTTTGTATTCACATGAATATGATCATAAACGTACTTATAAATATTTCCTGAAAAATGTTCAAACATTTGATATAAAAAATTTTTTTCAGTATAGAAGATTCAAACTTTTTAAAATAGCCTAAATCATACCAAAATTTATTAAAATTAATTTTTTAAAGTTGTAAATAAGAAATTTAAAAAAAACAGAAGTAATTTATATGGCAGTACAGGTAAAAAAAATTATTCACTGAGCCGGTCTACGGTAAGTTACACCGCCGCGGTCTATACCTGGCTAAAAGGGGGCCGCGATAACTAACCCCCGGGGGTGTATGCGGGAAGGATTAAAACCCCCGGGGGGGAGCGCGGTTTGATGCATAATCCGCGTTGGCTGTACTGTATGTAGCCGTGGAATTAATTTGAGAACTGTTTACCGAGGCTTGAATCTACATGGCCAAAGTGGTGTTTACTTGTACATGTATTCATAATTGAAAGGTCGCTCTGATGTGACCCCGAATGGGATGTTAGATGTTTCAGAAGCGGTAGCGGATTTGGAACATTTAAATAAATTTTAATAAGATTGAAATGCATGTTTCAAAATTTAAACATGAGATTTCTTCAGTTTGAAAGACAGGAAGTGCATTTTTAAAAATTCTCTTTTTATGGCATCCAATTGTTCTCTGGATAAAAAAAAATTATGTTAATGTTGAAAGTTTCATTGTCTTTTATTTTTATTAAATTTGAAATTAGGTAATTGTAAAGCCTACTATAACAAACAACTAAAAAAATGACAAGTTAAATTCTTTAGATTAATGGATTTTGGGGTAGTGTAGATCTACAGCTGGCTAGTCAGAGAAACAAGGATGGCTGGGAGAGATTTTTAAATGAATTGATATCAAAAGATTCAGTTGTGTAGGCTCATCGCGGCAATATAATTAACCCGTCAACGAGGCATGCTTATTTTTTTTAGGCAACGGGTTCCCCTCTTGGGAAAATTTCGGGAGTAAACTTTTTTTCTAAAATGGGTCATTGATCATTCTGTATTTTGATACAGATACTGAATACTTCCTTTAGTAATATTATAAACTACTACTTCTACGGGAAGACTGGCAAATAAACAAATTATCAAGCTTTATGAAATATATTTTATTGACTTTTCAAAAAAGTAAATGTTCGAATAAAGTAAATGGTATATGAGAATCATTTGAAAGAAGTCTTGCACAATATGTCTAGATAAGGACATATAAGGTGTTTTTTATCATATACTCTTCATGCAATTTTTTTCAAATAAAGCATAAAAAAGGGAAAATTGTGTAATCAATCAAAAAACTAGTATTTAAAAATTCAAATGTACATTAAAAATCAGTGTAACTTAAGAAGTTATCAGTGTCACTTTCTTCAATATTTCGGTTAAACAATATAAATGATTTTTTTTTCTATCAATGTGCCTCTAAACACCTGTATTTTAATTTTATTATTCTCAAACTTTTAAAACAATAAACGACAAATTGGACAAATTCAAATTTTAAAAGTATTTTCACAGCTAATAATACGTTCCCTAGGAATTGATCAAATTTTCAAAACTTATAAATAAGCATTAAGTATATATTTTTTAAAATTTTTTCTAATTTTCCAAAATTTCTCATACCTCATTCTGCTGTGAAAATAATATCAGTTGATTTTTAGAAGAGGATAACAATGCTGATTAAAATTAATATATATTTCTCCAAATTTTTTTTTAAAATTGATTTTACTACTTTAAGTGCTTTCCCTTATTTTTTACAAAACTAATGTAATAGTAATCCCTTATGGAAAATTTTTTATAAATTATCAAAGACGGAGTAGAGAATTTATCCCGGGAGCAAGCTTTTTTTTAATCTGTTTATTAGACAGAGAAGAAAAGAGAAGAAAAACAAACGTTTCATAGTGGAGGTAACCCTATTGTTTCCATAAAACGTTACAAAAAGTGTAAAACTTACAGATGCGGTCGGTGTTTTTTTTTTAAAAACCTTTTTAGGGATTAACTTAATAAATGGTGTTTCTTAATACTTTGGCAAGGAAAATCAAACTCAAACGAGAGATTTGCTGATGTTTTTGCAGTTTTAATAACCTCCAACCTGCTGTATAATAAACCGTATGGGTTTAACTTTCAAAAATAAACTAACAGTTAAAAAATCGCGATCGCGCGATACACATGTAATAAGGACCAAATTCTCAATTCTTAAAAGTAAGTGTTGTAAATTTGTCAATGCTTTGGTAAATATACTTTTTAAGAATTCGATATAATCGTTATAATAGCCACTCTTCATACACAGCATATACTTCGTTAGTACGAAGTGAAATAGTAGGGGCTGGCTTTATCAGACTTCACAGCATATTGTTAATCTCTAACCAGGGGGCTATTACGCCCACAGTATACAAATCATTTGCTGAAGTTACCGTTGTCGATAGGTAGCTCCTTGTGGAAGTTTCCGGTTTTGGTTGCAGAAGGATAAGGTTACAAGCGATAAAGCGATGCCGATAGGTAGCGCCTTATGGAGGTTTCCGGTTGCCGACACATGCCATATAGCGGCTAGCGAAGCTAACCGCTTAAAAAGTATTGTTCATCTTTTAATATAGTAAATTGTTACTATAGAAAAGAAAACTCTTTTACATTTACTCTGAAACTGTAGAGTTTTGCGGTCGGGTTTCATGATGCTAGTTTTTGAAAGTAAATCTAAAAAATGCCAGTTTTTTAACATGAAAAACAGGCAAACAAATGAGAAATACTACTATCATCTTGCGTTTTGTAGAGTCATGTTATTGTACAGAAATATAAAAGTTACACGGTTTGCACTGTTTTTGGGGTCACTGCAATGCAAAGAACTGCATTAAAAAAACAGATACAAAGATGGCTACATTTTACTAGAAACCCAAATACCATTTGGGAGCTACAATCCATTAGCCAAGAGTATATCAAAATCCTACCAATAATTATGTGTTAATTATGTTTTAAGTTAGTTTAATAAACTTAAGTAAGTTGGAAATCACTTTTGAAATATATTTCGTTGCCTCATTACACAACTGACTTTAAAAAGTCTTAAAGGGACATGGAGACAGTTTCAATTGATTTTTTATCAACCAATTTTATTTTCAACTCCCCAAAAAGATAATTTTTTTTCATGATTAAAAAAAACCTGACTAAACGGCAAATAAAAAAAAATTCAGAAAATAGTATCAAATCAGTTGATGTATAGCATCGATTACTTTTGAAATATACATTGTTAATTTGTATATCAAATATGACAAAAATCATATGAATAAATAAAAAAAAGGGAAATTTTAGAGAGCGAGAGAATAATATTGGAAACGGAAGACCCTAATAATTTACTAATTTTGGTCTCTAACAAATAGGTAATGAGTGCATTAGCACTTTGAGTAACTTTGGGCTAGTTTTTGGGAAAGTATTAAGCGTATTCTTAGTATTTCTTATTTTACACCAGAATAGATCCAATATGGCTTGTACATCCCCCCTTTAAAGGCTTTTTTTGATTAAAATTCACCCAAATAGAGAAAAAAGGGGGAAGTTTTTGATACTTAAAATTTAAATTTCTAAATTTAAAATTTTAATTTTTCAATTTTTCTTAATTTACAAACTTTTTAAAACGGGCATTTTTATCTAAGTTCTGAAAAAAGGGAAAAAAAAATTTTAACTTCTCCCCCCCCCATCTTTTTTTTCCCTAATTTTTCAATAAAGATTAAAGAAAAATGGGGCCCATTTTTCTATTAGAGGTAAAAGATTTTGGGAATTTTTTTTTTTTCTCTTTACTCTGCTTAACAGTTCTTTAACTTGATTGTTTTGAAAGAAATATACATATTTTTTATAATCCCTCATTTAAATACTAGTAAATGTTTACTGAGCATTTCCAGGTATTTTTTTTTCGGAAAGAAATCTTATTTATAATTGAAAAATACACAATATCAGTATATTTGGGGGAATAGCTGACAGGAAATGTGGGGTTTTTTTTATTTTGGGAATAATAGACATAAATCTTGTGGGAGTGACCTCTACTATCAGATTACTAATAATCTTGAACTGAATTACTAGTGCTAAGTATTCAGAAGTATTTTTTTTCTCAAAGATCTTAATAAGGAAAAGGAAAATTTTTTAAGGAAAACCCCCAAAACCCAAATTTCCATTAAAGGTAACAATGACAATTTTATTCAGATTTGCTTCCTCTTGGCTGAAATCATAAGCTGACTCAAAAATTAATTAGCATAATTTTTCAAATTTTCAGAAAAATATGTCCGGTATTTAATCACACCTATCAAGGAAAGATGTCCGAGTCAATGTAAGCAACACACAAGAGTTGTTCATATGCAAATAGTGTTTATGCACATTTTCAAAGAATGTTTTTCTTAGAGAGTAATGGGAACATCGGACCTCCTCTTTTAGCATCAGGATTGCTTGGTGGTTTCTTTGCCTCCATAATTTTCTTTACTGAATGGAAACAGAAGGCCGCCGAGCTAAATGTCGGATATATTTGTCTCTCTGGTCAGTTGCTGGCGTTTACTGTGATTCTATTTACATTTGTTGCCATATATAGAAGACGAAATAAATGGATAAAAGAAAAACGAAATTCCACAACGGTAAAGACAAAACTTGTTGTTTTGTGGATCCTAGGATTCGCCAAATGCTTTCTCCATGTTGTTTACGACAAACTACATCAAAATTGTGGCAACTTATATAGTTTATTGCCTCCAAGCGCTGGTGGATACATTCATGTTGTGTTTACAATTGTACAAATGCTTTTTATAACCTTCTGCAGCCAGCGCACCTTTTACGACTCATGGAAAATGAAGTATATAATTTCTTTACTGACGATCTCAAATCTCTCCAAATGGTTGGAAGCCAATATATTCAGCATTTTTGCCAAGACAAACTCGGATATTTCCGAATATTACGCTGGGATGTCGAATTGTACATACATAAAGGAAAATAATCTGGAATCCTTATTCAATGTGACAGATATGTTATTACCCCCTGTACTTATGGAATTCAGTATTTTGGCAGCTTTACTTATCATCACCTTCTCCCTTTCGAAAAAATCTGAAAATGAAGAGAACACACTGGACAATCTCTACAATCGACGGATGACGGATCAAAATCTCGTTTCCCTATCTATAAAACCCCTCTCGCGAAAATGTAAATTAATCTCAGGAATTGTTGTAATAGTTTTGAATGCTCCGTTTTTATTTTACGGTGTTTTATTTATTTCAATGAAACTCTACTTGAAGAGATAATTTATCAATGGGTACTTTCTATTATTGGAGCGAAGATTGTCATATTTTTTCTCATTTTAAATGCTTTTTATGCATTGAATAGAAAATTGCAAATACAAGTGGAAAAACATCGCTTGAATTTCAATAGTGTAGCTTTAATAATCTGCTCATCCGCAGTTAGCTTATCTGGTGTTGTTAATTTTCTCTTTCCACTGGGACAAGTTAATTATTCCGTGATAACATTTCACACTTGGTTCAACTTCTTGTACATTATTTACCAAACAATTTTCATCATATATGGTACATCGCTGGAAATTCTTAGAGGAAACCATAACGATCTAGCTGCACTAAGAATGATTTTGATTATTCTAATCAGCTATAATATCTTATACTGGATGAAAGATTCACTCTTTCTTCAAAGATCTGTTGAAAATAATACCCGAAATAATTTTATAAGGACTGTGTTCTTTGTCTTGTATCCGTTTCAGTCCTTTTATAGATTCCAATCTGCTATGGAACTGATCCCACTGTATAATAAGTTATGCAATTCCCCATCTTTAATATCGTTATCATGTTGAAGACTAAATTCAAGACGAATATTTTGAAAAATATCGTTGTGCTAATTAAAATAAATTTATGGATATTTCTGATATCAAAATGCTTTGTTTGACACAAATGAAAACTCAAGGTTGGAAATGAATGATCATTTATTATACATATTGGAAATATGTTAACACTTAATAAAATTGACAATATCAAGCACGGTAACTGCGGTACTGCTCTTTTGCAGGGCAAAATGATATAGTTTGGTGAAATATGACATAAAAGCAATTGTTTAATATATGTCATTTAATTATCTGTCAGCAAAAACTTCGCCAAACGTTATTATTTTGCCCTGCAAAAGTGTAGTACCACAATTACCGTGAAGGGGCTAATCAAACACATTTGGTAATAATATTTTTTGCGTTTTTTATGAATATTTCATCCCGAAGAGATAAATAAGACAATTGAGATAATGTTCATTTCTTTTTCAATGGATGGTTGATAGAAAAAATCCCAACATCAAGTTCCTGAGTTGACTCAAAAATAAAATGTACAAATACATAATGATTTTCCTCAATATTCCAATATTTCCAAGTCAAGCTGGAAGTCATTACAAAATGTTCTTAATCTAATTTTCAACAAAGAGCTTGTTAATTTTCGCCGTTACGTCATTGTTTGAAATGAAACGTATCAAAGATGTAAAAACAAGGACGGTTTTATTCGATGGACTGTTGAGTAATTATAATGAGTAAGTCTTTAAATGTCAGACATACACCTCTTTTGCAAAACTGTCTTTTATCTTTTCATTACCCTGGATCGAAAGATAGATTCTCGGGGTTATTATTTTTGTCCTGTCTGTCTGTTGTCAACTTTGACCCAGTCCAGAACTATTGCGCTGTCAAGGGTAAGTGTATTCCCACACCAGAATTGTGTTACCATCGGAGGCATACTGTTTCACAAACACATCTTGTTTCTTGGTATTGTTGCTTTAGATTAAACAAGATTACGGTGTAAGCTTTTTCAAATTTGTGCAATTTGTTTCAAATTGTTCCTAATTGTATTTTATAGTTTTCTAGTTGTATCGTTTATTGCTATTTTATATATCCTTATACATTTATGTATATTCCTTACTATTTATATTTAATATATATTTTTTCTATTTGTATTGTATTATTTTGAAGTTGTAAACTATATTGTTTTTATTGTGTACATTTAGTATTGAATAATGCACCTTTTTAAAAATATTTTTTTTACGTTTGCGTATTTAAAATTGCTAATAAAAAGTAAAAGTTTTTCATTTTGTTAACTTTTGGATACAAATACATTGTCACTTAATACAAATGATACATACCGGTAAATCATACAATATAAATATGGATGACAACATGACACAACTGGCAAAGCTGCTAAATTTCAAGAAAAAAAATTCTTGTTAAAATAAATATATGGAGACAAAACTTACTTTATACATGTATTTTTTTAGAACAAAGAAAAGTCACATACAGTACATTTGCAATATAAAATCAATTGAAGAAACCTTTACAAATTGGCAAAGAGAGTTTGAAGTCAAGAGCCTATATGTGCAGTTCAATATCCTGTGTCTGATGTCAGTGATCAGTGAATATGGACGTGAAAAAAGAATGCTTCCTGTATTTCTAGATAGCTTTTTTCACTTGTAAATGTAAATTTAAGAAATTTCCTCCTTGTATGTCTTGTTTCGCTAGTCATGCAAATTATTCCATGTTTCCAACTGTCATCAATTAACTGGGATACCCGACAAACTAGACAGTCATGCAAGTTATTGCACGTTTCAAAATGACATCAATGACCTGGGATACCCGACAGGCTAAACAGGGTTCAACTGTCTACTCGTCCCAAGTTGATAAACTACTGCCTTTATGCAGAAAGATGACTCTGATTCCAATTTATAGTCCATTTTATTTCCTCCAAAACACTCTTAATTAAGGCATTAAGAAACCATAATTTGAATCTGATTGTCAAAAGGAAACTTTTTCTAACTGATGCGGAACTAATTACTAATTGCTCTATGGATTCACGTGTCGATATCTCACTTTTTGACAGTATTAATGAATTGTACATCGCCTTGGGTAAAAGTCAACTTTTAGTGTCTATATCCTTTCATTATTCCGATGTAATGGAATATTTAGCACATGTATATAAGTGAGTGTGGTACGTTTTTGAAACAGCATTCGATATTCATAAACTGTTTAATCACTTATACTTTCATATTTCTGATAAGTGAGAAAGTGATTTGAATTAAAGCTGACATGAATTCTTAAAAACGCAACATTTTCATCTATGTACGACTTGTTTCATACCAACTATAGCCGTATTCCGCCATATTTCTTTCAGATACATTGTCTCATTGTAACGATATATACCCCAATGCGGTCGTTACACTTGAATGATTCTTTGGCTTGGGTATCGACTTGTGCACAGCTCCGATGGTAAAGCATATGAGAACACATGAGGTGATCAAGACATTTCAAAACCACAACACACAACATAATAATCATATTTCTGAATTATTGATTTTTG
>NW_026918406.1:0-14403 GCF_032062105.1 Saccostrea cuccullata | reverse complement strand
TAATCTTCAGAAAAGTATACCAAGCCAGGTGAATTTTATCATGAAAAGTAAAATAGTAAATACTACCGTATATGATATAGATGAATTTTTGTCATTTTGTTTTTCTTCCTAAAAATTTGTATTTTTCTAATGTTTATATTGCACTTTTAGCACCAAGATAACATATTTTGAAAGTTGTTTTCACCTGTAAATCTTTACTTAGTGTGATTTGTCTATTTTTGTTTTTTCATTGAAATATTACTAATATTTTCCAAGTCTATTTCATTTTCCAGTTCTTAGGATAAAAAATTCTAAGAATTACCGGTATACACCTTTCTAAACTTGTGACATGCTATTAAGTCTCTTCCAAACAAAAAATTGTTTGTATCATCTGTCCTTAAGTTGTTTTCCTGGATGAAAACAAATTGAAATTTAATGCATGTGAGCCAGTAAAAAAATATTCGAAGATTGTTTTTTACGAATAAATATGTTTACATCATGTACTTATTCAGTAATGATGTACCAGTGAAGTAAAGTTTATCTAAAAAAATCTTTTCTCACTAGGTAATCGTACAGTTGGCGATAAGGCGGTAGAATTTCCATTACAAACACCTAATTCAGATAGGTTTTACTTATATGTTGTTACAATGTTTATGAAACACCCTTATCTTTACAGTCTTCGACAGAAATACTGTAGTCTAAAGAGTTTAATAAATCTGGTACTTTTGTTAACATTTATATATGTATATGTTCTATAATCACAGTAATATTTGTCAGAAGTTGTGCATTTCAAAATCTTTAAAAGGAATCGAGACGGATTTAATTGTTTTATGGTTTGATTTTTTTTTAAATCTTGACGTGAATGATAATATCACAACAAAATAGTGTTATAACCATTATGACTTCAACTTTCCCATCGTCAAGTATACCATTATCATCTGCATGTTAATGGGGTTTTGTTTCCTAGTTTGATCGATATGCTAGAGCATGCTCAAAGTCACATACATTTCTAAAACGAGTGAAGCTAAAACAAGAATAGAAGCTGTTTCGTCTAAAGACAACATTTCAAAAATTTTATGGTCGATACAATTATGCAATAAGCGAATAAAAATTATAAATTTTCATTAAGCCAAATATTGATACATGTAAGAATGCATTCGTTTTTGTCGAATTTACATGTTTAAATTTCATGAATAGATTTTCCTGCATACAGAAGAATATTGTTCGTTCTTAAATTTAAAAAAAAATGTGAGAAAAAATGCCATTAAATAGAAAGCCAAACTATTGCCATATATACATTTATACATGTATATAAGTATGAAGCAGTTTTTGTCCTTAAAGTTTTGCATACACCCACAAAAATCTAAATGCGATATTTTTTTTCATACTTATCTTTTTTATGTTTAATGTTTTAAATTAAAGTTTAAATTGAGTTTAAGTTGTTTTCCTGGATGAAAACAAATTGAAATTAAATGTGTGTGAGCCAGTATAAAAATATTCAGATTTTTTTTTAACCAAGAAAGATGTTTACATCATGTACTTATTGAAGAATAATCACCCTTACTAATGTGTTCGGAACCTTTTATTTTTCGGTGTTCTGCACGTTATAAAACCCGATAAAGTTCATAATAGGTTTTGTGGTGGTTCTGGCGAGACTTAGGGAGACTAGAGCGAGATAGGGTAAATTATTCACGGGAAATGTGGCTAGGGAGAGACTTGCACGTGAAGACACGGTAAAAAAATCAGTTTTCACCACCATATAATATCTGTAGAAATGTACTTCATGTACATGTACTTCAAATGTACTCTCTTGAATTAATTAAAACTTAAATAAGTATTCTCTATGATACAATTTCTGCAGTAATGAATTAAAATTTCTTTTAGAACAAATATTTTTGCATGGAACCGGGACTATATTTTTTGGCGTAAGATTAGCAAACAAGGAAAAAAAACATGACTTTAACTGACAAATCAGCTGATTGAGAATTGCATTATGGGATACTTGGGATTTTACGCTTGAAAGAAAAGGAAAATCTTATGGCGATCGGAAAGGCACAAAGACCATTTTTCCATCCATTTCGTAAAAATGAAAAGCATTTTCGAAGTCGAGATGAGCTTATGCTATATCCCCGGCGTTGGCGTCGGCGTTAGCGACGGCGTCCCAGGTTAAAGTTTAAGGAGCAAGTCCATTCCAAAGTAACAATAAGCCCTACCTGAACCAAACTTGCATGGATGATGCATCTAGGGATGTACAATACCAGACTTGCTTCGGATGCTGGATCTGACCTTCATTTTGAAGATGAGCGACCAGGTTGAAGGTTTTGGAGCAGGTTAGTTTTTTGAAGCAGGTCCATTCCCAAGGAACTATAAGGCCTACCTGGACCAAACTTGCATGGATGATGCATCTAGGGATGTACACTATCAGACTTGCTTCGGATGCTGGATCTGACCTACATTTTCCAGATGAGTGACCAGGTTAAAGTTTTTGGAGCAGGTCCAATCCAAAGGAATTATGAGCCCTACCGGACCAAACTTGCATGGATAATGCATCTAGGGATGGACAATACCAGACTTGCTTCAGATGCTGGATCTGACCTACATTTTCCAGATGAGTGACCAGGTTAAAGTTTTTTGAGCAGGACCATTCCCAAGGAATTATAACCCCTACCCGGACCAACCTTGCATGGATGATGCATCTAGGGATGGACACTACCAGACTTGCTTCGGATGCTGGATTTGATCTACATTTTCATTTCCAAGTAACTTTAAGACCTAGCTAAACCAAATTTGCATGGCTGATGTATCTAGGGATGGAGCAATACCAGACTTGCTTTTTGGATGCTGGATCTGACCTACATTTTCATTCCCAAGTAACTATAAGCCCTACCTGAACCAAACTTGCATGGATGATGCATCTAGGGATGGAGCACTTCCAGCTTGCTGGATGCTGGATCTGACCTACATTTTCATTTCCCAGTAACGATAAGCCCTACCTGAACCAAACTTGCATGGATGATGTATCTAGGGATGTTCACTACCAGATTTGCTTCGGATGCTGGATCTGATCTACATTTTAGATTGCCAAGTAACTATAAGCCCTAGCTAAACCAAACTTGCATGAATGATGTATCTAGGGATGGACAATACCAGACTTGCTTCGGATGCTGGATCTGATCTTCATTTTCATTCCCATGTAACTATAAGCCCTACCTGAACCAAACTTGCATTGGTGTTGCATCTAGGGATTGACACTACCAGACTTGCTTCGGATGCTGGATCTGACCTACTTTTTCATTCCCAAATAACTATAAGCCCTAGCTAAACCAAACTTGCATGGATGCTGTATATAGGGATGGACACTACCAGACTTGCTTCAGATGCTGGATCTGACCTACATTTTCATTCCCAAGTAACTATGAGCCCTACCTGAAGCAAACTTGCATGGATGATGTATCTAGGGATGGACACTACCAGACTTGCTTCAGATGCTGGATCTGACCTACATTTTCATTCCCAAGTAACTATAAGCTTTATTTGGACCAAACTTGCATGGATGATGCATCTAAGGATGGACACTATCAGAATTGCTTCGGATGCTGGATCTGACCTATATTTTCTATACAAGAGACTAGGTTAAAGTTTTTGGAACAGATCAATTTGAATGAATTTGAAGTCCTTGATATCTGCAGTATTAACAGTTATGAATATTTGTTTACACTATACATGTTTTTCACGCTACACGTGTAGAAATGTCTAAATGCCATGTAAGGGGTTAAACACAACGTGCAAGAATATTGTTCTTGGGATGAATACTAAATCTTTAAGAAAATATGATGTGAGATTTGCATAACTTAAACTGATAACATTCGTGAGGTGAGCTTCGTAATCTTTGATTACCTATGTTAATAAATTGTATTATTTTCATGTTCACATTGACAAACAATTCATTTGTTATATAAACAGTGGCAGTCTAGGTTTCTCAAAGTCATGCTGCCATTGAAAGCGACATGCGTCTCTATTAATTCTTTTGTTGTACTATCGGTGAATACAGTTGTCAGGTGGAGTCCCTCACAAAACACGAGAATAGTTATGTACAACTGTTTTGTTTATTTAAATTCATGAGACGATGCTCGTTTTCCGTACCTTTGTTGAAGCGATGGTGTTCTGAACTTGACACAAAGCACATTTATTAAACATATTTCTGTCTAATTTACAAAAGATTAAAAACGCCCGTGAAATATTTCATACTTTCTAATCTTTGGATTTTGTTCCATAAGAACAGTTTTTTTTTTAATTTTGCACTCTATTGACATGATCATAGATTGACCTGAACAACGTGTTCGAAATAAAATGTAAACATGTACTTGTATTTGGTGTAAACGTTGCTATTCAACGATTGGTCAGTTGCTCGTGGTAAGATCCTCTGTGCGTATTAATAACAATAGTCATATCAGGCAAACAAAGGTTGTCAGTGTAGATGATAATACAAATTCTTACCAGCGTATCGATCGCAAGTGTGCTCTAATTTTGATAAGATATTGTTATTTTAAGCCACCCCCCTTTAGCCACCATTTTTCTGTTAAAAATCATGAAAGTGTTTCAGAAAGGTCTGGAAACACATTTTTCACAGGAAATCTTTTCGAAAGAAACAGAAGGTATTCGAACAGACTATACCAATATTTCTTGTTTTATTGCCAACTTTATTCATAAAACCGGTTCGTATCCTATAATATTTGAATGGGTCAACCTAAACCACGTGTCTTGAATTTAAATCACGATAACATTAGTAGGGGTGAAGATGTACCTGTGAAGTAAAGTTTACATGTATCTAAAAAAAACTTTCACACTAGGTAATCGTACAGTTGGCGATGAGGCGGTAGAATTTCCATTACAAACACCTAATTCAGGTAGGTTTTACTTACATGTTGTTACAATGTTTATGAAACACCCTTATCTTTACAGTCTTCGACAGAATTACTGTAGTCTAAAGGGTTTAATAAATCTGGTACTTTTGTAACATTTATATATGTATTTGTTCTATAATCGCAGTAATATCTGTCAGAAGTTGTGCATTTCAAAATCTTCAAAAGGATTTTTGAGACGGATTTAATGGTTTTAAGGTTTAATTTTTTTTTTTAAATCTTGACGTGAACGATAATATCACAACAAAATAGTGTTATATCCATTATGACTTCAACTTTCCCATCGTCAAGTATACCATTATTATCTGCATGTTAATGGGGTTTTGTCTCCTAGTTTGATCGATATGCTAGAGCATACTCATAGTTACATACATTTCTAAAACGAGGGAAGGTAAAACAAGAATACAAGCTGTTTCGTCTTAAGTCAACATTTCGAAAATTTTATGGTCGATACAAATATGCAATAAGCGAGTAAAAATTACTAATTTTCATTAAGCCAAATAGTGATTGACGTTTTGAATAAAACGATTTTTTTGGCACATAATAGGGTTATTTGGGAAGTTCGTTGACTCCTATCATTTTTTTCTTATCTATCGTCATATACTGTATGTATACTATAAAAACGGGCTTTCATATTTTAGCTGCTTTGGCGGAACAACAAAGATTAATTCAGGAATACCGCCAAGAAATCATTTTACATATACAATACACTGAAGGGACATGTGTAGCGCTAATTCATGATTACGCCAACAACTCCATACCCAGTGATTACGCTAAATTTTGAATACGCCAAATTATGTACACGTACAGATGGCGATGCCATTTTAAGTTATACTCGGGAAAAATCCTGAATAAAAACCTAAAAATGTTAAAGGAATAAAACAAAGTATCATAAGTAAGTCATGCATGTGTTTATGAATGGTACAGGCGGTATTTGTGTGACAGAGACTATATACGGACGAGGAAAATCTGCGAAGAAAAGGGTTATCTGGTAAAATCTGAATAAAAACTGGTCATCTTCCAAGAACAGGAACGTCATTGAAAGACATAGGCGCTTCAGAGTTGCTGATCTCGTGAAAGCAGAATTAAGTGGTCAAAGAAATAATTAAAACAATGACAAAAGAAATTATAGAACGAGAACAAGTGTAAGAAAAATGAATGTCAAGTGGTCGGCCCTTTGGTGTTTGGTGAAATGCACATTGACCTTAGTGTCTCTTGAAAGAACTTAATTAGTGGTGTATGCGTACATACCAAATACGAAGTCTTTATCTCTCATGGTTCATAAGTTATGGTGAAGGTTAAAGTTTACAGACGAACAGACAAACAGACAGGACAAAAACAACATGCGCCACCAATCAATCAATCCGGGCCCATAATTATGTCTAAATGTATTTTTTAAAAATATATTGCACCAATTCAACAATGAATACATTGAGTTTTGAATACTTGAATTGTTACATTAGAAGTGATCCAGAAGAAAAAAAATCTTCAATTGATGAAAAAATAATGATCCAATACTCGTACGAAACTTTAATTATATGTCGTATGAGCGTGTCTTGCCTTTTTCTTTCCGTTAAAACTCTTGCATTGGTAATAAATGTATTGTATAGTGTATTTTATTTCATGGAAATATCAGGTATTGGACTGTGAGACAGAAAGAATATTTTTCTGAAGAAACCTAATAATCTTTTCGTTTCCAAATTGTAAAACTGAAGGATATTTTAGCTTTAGAAATATTTCTATTGCATAAATAAAACTAATTCATTGATACATGCCTCCTAATGAAACTTAGTACTGTGAACTTCATCTTTTTATAAAATACAGTTTTAAATTTATTTCGTTAATTGTGATGAAAAATTTTGATTAATTACAACAAAAATGACGCAAAAAATAGAGAAAAGGGAATGGATTGTCATACTGGTTGTTAATTTTTTAAAGTAATATCAAGGACAAATAAACACTTAACTTGAAAGTGAGTAAAACATGTCGTAAGGATAATCCAGAAATCAATATAACACCGGCTCTCCCTCAAACCTACATGTGTAACTAGTCATTTTGCCCATGGTCTGTGTTTCGTAGTCAAACCAGTTGTTAAACATAAATGTTTATCACAATAAGAAGCTGACTGCACAAAACACGTGCCACAAATGATAGTTTTTGAAAATTGTCATGGGACATTGGTTTTCATCGCTGGTTATTGATTTTCTTTCGACAATTGTAGAGAAGATCCATTGGTTATATAATAATGTGAAAATATTCATTTCTACATGTATCATGCGGTATTTTGAAAAAGAACATTCATTAAAGTGAACACTAGGAGGTTTTGTTAAGTGTACATTTTGAGTATGCTAACATAGCCTTAATTTCGTGACATTTATGCTGACAACTGCCCGAACCAAATACATGTATGTTCTCAATAAGTAGAACAATCGAAAATGTATGACAACTTTCGAGAGAATTGGTATTGTCAAGACGAATGCTTAAAACCAATGCATTTACAGCATACAACATAATAAAATATCCGGAACATTTACTGGAATTATTATACCTCGGAGAGGAGAAAGACCATTCTAAAATTAAAAAAAATAATTTTTTTTTTAAACAAAATTTCACAACAGGCCCTTTTTAATTAAAGGTTTGTATATATAACCATAGAAAAAATAACTATTAACAAATCCAAATTTTGACCAGCAGTATTTACTCCTCAAATCACTTGCAAATGTAAAAACAGTTCCTTCTCAGTATTTGTGAAGAATGTAAGGTAGAAAATATAAACAGCATCTACGTCTTCAATTCTTTAAAATACATGTTTGCATATTATCTTTTTAATTATTAATTTTAGTTTACAATCTGCATGCGCAATAGCGGAATCCATACATTTGATTTTGCATATGTATATTTCAGGTGAATTTGATGTCTGTAAAGAAGAGGAAAAAAGTAGAGATAGTAAAGTTTATCAATCGAATTACACTGTAGGGGATATTAAGTTAAAAATGGATTTAAAATGATATATTAATGGCTTTTTTACACTTACATCTCAAAAGAAAAACAAATACTTTGTGGTTTATAAGTATACATTATAAGATAACATGTGACTGAGAGCATATTTTTTTTGTACAGTGTAGTTGTGTCATATTTGCTTGTTTAAGTGTACATTATGCTTAACCTTTTCACTTACATGTATCAATTCGTTCAGTAATTCTAGTCGGTTACACAGGATAAAATAAATTGAATTGTGGGCATTCTATAAAAACGAAATTTAGAGATTTAACCCTCTTACATGTGAGTTAGTATTTTTAGCATGGGCATATCTACATAGTTTTTTAGAAATTCATTTCTACACTTATTTTGTACGTAATATACAGCGAATAAGTCTAGAGTTGTTCCGAATTTGACCTCTGACATGGCCCTCTATTGGATGTTGTTAGATGTTAGTGTAACGAGTATGCGAGAGGATCTTAAATCTAATTTTAATTAGATTGAACAAATATACGATGATTTTGCAGGTAACAATTTGATTGGTTGATAGAATTTGACCTTTGACGTGACCCTCTACAGGATGTTGTTTGATGTTAATGTAGCAGGTATACGAGTGAATCTTACAGAATCTTACATGTAATTTTAATTGGATTGATATACTGTGAAATCATAAATTTTCGTGGGGGTTTAATTCTCGTTGTTTTCGAGGTATGAAGAGACCCACGAATTCATGTCCACCACGAAATAAAAAATGTTACATACATAACCTACTCAATAATTCTTCACCCACGAATTCAAATCCCCACGAACCAATAATTTTTACTCAAACCACGAAAATTTGACCTCACGAAAATATGTGATTTTACAGTATATATGTAAAACATTCTTAGCGTTTAGTAAAATGTCATAATATTAAATGTAGAATTTTCTTGACATATCGTAGTTCTTAATTATATACTTTCTATTATCTACATGTACATACAGGTAAACATAACCAGAATATCGGATTTCTATGCATTACGTAAGAAAGCCAGATTAACTAAATTCAGCAGAAAATTTTGTCACAAGGCAGTCAGAAAAGATATTCATAGAATGATATTTTGCCAATAGTTTTTTACTTTGTACCAATTTGTTCCTTCTATCTTTTTTGCGTTGTTGAATGACTTTGATCATGTAGCACCAATTGATAAAAAGTATTTTCGAGCATGTAAAACTCTTTAAAATGTATTATAAATATATATATATATATATGGGTACTACCGATATAGACAAATATTTCTAATAGTGTCTTATAGCGTAAGTGACAAGAATTTCAAATGTTTTGTGGTAGTGGCTTGTTTGATCGATTTTTTCCATAAATACAATTAGAAGGAAATCTCATCATTTGTTTTTCATCGGCTGTAAGAATACATTCCAGTCAAAAAGCAACAAACTCTTATATGAAATATCTATTGATATTGTAACCCGGTATCCAGTAAAGAGGAATGAGTTCTTTTGGATGTAGATATGTTTTATTGATGTCAATAAATGGTATATGTAAAAAAAAGCCTGATAATAAAATAATAAAATTAATAAAATAAAATGCAATACTTATATCACAAACCTTAGCCAAGAATTACTTTACTTTACTTTTTTTACTTGCTGCTGTTTATAATTAGTCATTATAAAATCATTTAACTTCTTAATTGTTTCAGATGATCTTTGATAAAATAAATAATGAATGATAAACAATTTCTCAACAAACGAAATGAAAGGAAACAAAATCAAAATAAAACCAACATAAAAAAAAATAGTACGCCACAACATGAAACATGCAGAGCATCCATATGACATACATGAAGAAAAAACAAGCGAATACACACAATAAATCTTAACTCACATGAGGTGTGAAAGTTTTAACATATACACCTTGAGTGTACAGCCATTATGGCAATAGAAGGGCAATATCCTGTATATAAAACTTAGGGTCAATTTAATTTTAAGATAGATTTTAAAATTTATTAAGAAAAACAAAATTGACTTTCTCATATACAGTGGAGCCTCATTAATCTGGACGCTTTGGTCCCCAGTCAATATGTCCGGATATGTGAAACGTCCGGTTACATGAATTACCAGTTAAACAAGACAAACTAACACTTAAAAATTCTGTTCCAATGAAAAGTCGTCCGGATACTGAAGCATCCGGATATCTGGCGTCCGAATATCTGAAGGTCCACTGTATAATGAAAACTGTTTAATCCTATACCTGAATAATCCGAAACAAAAAGGAGAATGACACTCCGTTAAAAGAGCCAACCGACGAACATTTTAAGGTAGGACACAATAGATAGGCCATATTTTTCCTCAAATTCATTTTTTCTGAAGCTTTGATATTTTGTGCTAGGATACAATATACTATGTTGTGCGCGGGGTGTATGCTTCCAAAGCGAGAGAAAGGGGGTCAATGTAGAAGTATATATTGTGGAAATATTTATACACGTTTATAAGCGACAGGTAGTGTTGATAAAAGACCTTAATACTAATGCCAAACCAAAAAGTAAAGTCTATAAACTTACTGAAGTATAAAACAAATTAACTTAATTTTAAAAAATCAAAAGAATAAAAACAATTAAAAACAAAGTTAACTTTCATATTCAAACATAACAGGCGCTAGATGTGCGAGGAGCGATTGTTATCTGGTCTAAATCTACGTAATCATAAAAGATAAAATCTCTCCAAAGGGGGCCCTCGCCCAATCCCTGCATTGAGTACACTTTGTCCTTTCTTCGGATCATTTTAACCTATATATTTCGCCTGTTAAAAATAATAGAAACACTACATGAATGGTGTATTATGAATAAATCTCTTTTGTTTCTGCAACTTTTATGTTATCAATACATGCATTCTTAAGCATTTATGACAGTGATGTAGAATCTTTTTTGGAGGGGGGATACCAGAAAAAACCTTGACATAAGTTGACTAGCTATAAAGGGGGGGGGTATCGAAACTCATAACTACTGTATTTCAGAGTGGGTTGAAGGTCCCATCTTTTTCAATAACCATTCTCTTTTTTTTAACTTAAACATACTACATAATCATTGTTTGACTATGCTGCAACTAAAAAAGGGGGGGGGGGGGCAACTTGACTTTCGATGAACATTTTCTTTACACAGGTACTTGTGGACAGAACCCCCCCCCCCACACACACACACACGATATTCAACCCCAGGGCTTATTTGACATTTTTTTCACAACTTATATTTAGTACACTTATTCAACATGTTTGCAACAGGAACAAATCGTCAAAACCCAAAAATAATCGATCCACAAAAATACCCCACTATACATTATATTTTCAAAAGGGGGGGGCTGATACTACGTGTTTGTATGATATATTAAATTAATTTTCCTTTCAATTTTTGCAATATGTGGACTCATTTTCCTTATCTGAAAAGATTTCATATTTTACAAATCACAATAAACATGTAATCCCAGTATAAAAATGCACATTTGTAATAAGGGACGACAATTTTCTGAGGGCATGCACAATTGAATAAAAAAATGTTTTGGGTACAATTACAATTTTACGTTGACGTGTAATTAATATCAATTAAAGTTCACCCCTCTAATTTATATCGTATATACACATAGTAAAGTTACACCCCTCCCCCAAAATGACCTAAGACACCCCCCCGGTCCATTCCTAAAAAATATGTACTCGGTACAATACAATGCCTCAATATCAAACAAATAGTTTACTGCCAAATGTGAGCTCCTGGGGGCAAAGTACACAGCATATAAATACTACATGAAGGAAAAATTTTTTGCGGTGTTTAAGACAAAACAAAAAGCTTAATATTTTCAATAAAAGGGGTGTAGAGATAACGAACAGTATTCAATCTCAAAGTCCATAAAACAATAATCAAGAGCAGAGGAAACACGGACGTCCGAATCATCAGAGGTAGGATCAGGTGCCAAGGGATGAGTGAGCATCCCCGCGACTGGTCACACCCGCCGTGTGCTCCTTGTCATGATCGTGAAATAACGGAAAAATCCGTCGTCCATTCAGTGTATAAATAATGGACTAATAATTGGTTTGAAAAACATTCAGTCAGCATTTGACTCAATGATAAACTGTATTTGCTGACAAGGTCATTGTATCTACCATAGAACTTAAGAAATGATGTCTTTAAACAAGACTGCTGATATTCTTGTTTCATCAACTTGCTTGTCAATAATTTACCTCGTTTTAGAAATTGTTCATACGTAGAGCATGCTCTTGCGTCTCCAATCTACTGAGTTATATACACTCCGTATGCAGTATCATTTAATAAATGTTGAAAAAAGTTAAACAGAAATTATGAGAAAACGTTAAATGTTCAAAATCATGTCGCTTATAAACGTGTATAAGTATTTCCACAATATAAACTTCGCACTAACAATCCCAAGAAAATTTTGGGGTATACAGCCCGCGTACAACATGTTGCATACACCCCGGACACAACATAGGTTTTTCGTTAATATCTTTATATACGAACTGTTTTATTAACAGACAATTTGAACAAACATTTATCTAGCAATCATGTATTTAACAATAATATAAAAGTGATGATAAAGCAAAGCTTTCTTCAGATATTTGATCATAAACACAGTGTTGCGTCAATCTTGCTCCGATCCTCGGTATTGTGTTGAGGTGTTTGATAAAACTAGAAGGTTTCCAGTGAATTCATAGATATCCATATACTCCTCAGATAATGCTTTCTTCCGTAGGCATATGCTTTCTGGCGAAAAATATCCGTAAGTTGAGAAAATGGACAAAGAATCTACATTGACCCCCTTTCTCTCGCTTCGGAAGCATACACCCCGCGCACAACATAGTATACACCCCGCATGTTGGGATATACACGGTGATACAGGGGTCATTGGTTTTTATAAATATAGAAAATTATTCTTTATTTATCCAGTATTTTAAAAAAAATTAGTAAACATAGAATCCAGGGGTGTTATGTACTACCTTAAAACATTAAAAATCGCCGATATCACAGTTACATGTAGGCCTACATGTCCATTCTCGAAAGTGGCCCCCAAAAATGGCAGCCAAGAAAGCCGAAGAGTGTTGACGACGTTCCAGTAGTAGTGGAAAAGCGAACATGTAGGTTTCCTATGATTTTAAACTTATTGAAAATAGCTTATGCATTATAGATACTATATAAAATGCTTGACTGGAATGTGTTTTATAAGTAAAATACAAACAATTATAGCAAGGCTTGCGGGGCAAAGTTGGACAAAAAAGATACTTCAACTTGGCAAATCTGTAAAGGAATATATAGAAATTTATGTCATTAACAGTTATCTTTTATCAGTTATCTGGGTATCAATGAACATTAGACATGATCTACTTGTGTACACGCAGTTCTCACATAGGCACCAGTTATGAACGTGCAATTTTGTTTCCTTGACAATCTTAACAATCAATTTGAGGAATTTGTGATCATATTTTCCTTGTAAAAAATCATATATATATAACAACAAAAAAACTTCCCCATTATTGATTTAAATTGAAAATTACATATTAACTATATTGATTACTCGTCAACAGAATCTATTTAATATTAACATCATGATGATATTTGATTCTTTTTAAAATTAAATTCTACATGGAGTCTTCGTGTACTGTTCCTTATTTCTTTTCCAGACATCCTCAACAGCAAGTTCCAATATTTCCAAAGTAAGAGCCTCAGTCAAAATGGTGATTGATACATATTGATTTCTCTAACAATGGTCAAGTTTTTTCTTTTACTTCCTTGTGAATTTCTTTCTTTGTGAGATTCCACTTTTCAGAGCGTATATTGCATATGTTTGACAATAGAGTACAGCTCATTTTGATGATGATTCTAAATTATACGTCTGCATTTCAGTGCTTTCTTTTTTCTTATTTGTAACTATCTCTAGTTGGTTATGTAATGGTTTTTGTAGACGGTGGAAATGATCCAATATTTAAAGATCCCCATTTTCTTCATTTAGTGTTATTTCCTGATATGTCGGTTCATTTTCAGCACATACAATTTGTTCATCCGAACCTCCTCGTCTCCTTTGGTAAAATTCGTTCATAGCGAAGAGTATAACAAAAACTGTTATAATAACTATAATACCAAATGCGCCTAAGCGGAAATAAATACGCTTTCGTCCTAATTCATTGATTTTGCCGCTAAGTGGGTGAACCTTTGTGATGTTTTCTGTGTTTTATATAAAAAAGGATTATTTTTTTCATTGTTTTTTATCAAATAATTCAGTATCATGATAAAAATGAAATCCACAGGATTTCAGATACATTAGATAAAAATATCTTTAGTTGTTCAAAAATTGAATAAGCATTGGTTTACAAAATTGACAGACCGCGTCAATATGCCTGTTACATGTATAACATCAATTCTTACCGTAAGGTTTGGAATTTGGAAATGGGCATCTGTCTCAATATTACAATCAACCTCCGAACAGTTGCAACTTCGACTACAAAGTTTGCCATATGATGGGAAAGGACATC
>NW_026918405.1:0-14157 GCF_032062105.1 Saccostrea cuccullata | reverse complement strand
CCTAGCTAATAACATAAATTTTGTATAGTAAAAATAACATACGTTCTTATGGATATTGAAACAAATGTGGGGATTCTTAAAATCCTTCTACCACATAAAAAAAAAATTCATGTTTTTTTAATGAGTAAAATTCAAATTGAATATTACAATTTTTGCAGTACTTTATTTTACATAGCTTGTTATAAATTGATTAATTTTTACATGTCATAAAACTATAAATTGATAATTTTGACAGAGGTTCTGATCATGTTGAATGTAGTATTGGAAACTTTGATGCGGTTAGTGATATACCATTTCTACCCTTTTATCAAGGAATTGATTTATCATGTCACAGAAACAAAGGATCGTGTTTCGTCGAGTTACAAAGATTACTGGTATACATTAACATTTGCCATTTTTATGAATAAAATGATAGCCTTGAGAGGCAACCCAGAGTGAAGAAAAAAAAATGGCAAATGGAAGTATTTAGAGATAGACCAATATGATGGAAAAACCCAAATTGTATTGAAATGGATCCAGCTTTAGTGTTTATTTCTCCTAAGAATGATAATTCTGCCGTTGCACTCTGGCACAAGCGAGGGATTCTTTTAACAACAGTTATTCACGCACTCTCGTGTTAACTGTATTGCTCATAATCCTGAGTTGGGTTAGTTTTGTCTGGACCCACATTGCACGTGATAACACGTACCCGTCACGAATTTACACCTCTACCGATTTTAAACCGACAAATCGAACCAAGCTTGAGAAGGATAACAAAAGATCGATAATAGAAGTTGTAAATCGTCAATCTTAATCAAATTTGTATTTTACATTAGTCTCAAGCTAGGTGAAAATGAATTAAAGGGATGGAAAGAAGTAATCAAGTTTATTATGTCCCCAAAACGAAGTTTGGGAACATATTGTCTTCTTCCTGGGTACTTTTTTTGTCCGCGAGTGATCTCGTAAACTACTAATCCGATCCGTAAACTACTCATCCGAAACATTTTTAGGGTCACTTGGCGACTCGGAACGACGATTTTGCGCGCACCTTTAACACATGAAATAACCAATATATCTGATATAGCCGTAATTTTTTTAAAAATATTTTTTATGAAATGTTTTGAAATTCATAATATAAGGATTTATCAGTAGTATAGACATGACATGGTCAAAATAGCATGAACTCAAGCGCATGCACATGCGCTTCGCTCTGAATGGCTGAAACAAAAGTCTCAGTATCTTTCTTATTTTTTTTTTCAAAATACTTTGATTGTATGTTGTTTAACGTTCCTCTCGAGAAATTTTCACTCATTTGGAGACGCCACCACTTGCCAGTGGGGAGAGCTACAAATTTTGTTCTATGCTCAGCACCCAGGGCCACTGATCAGAAAGGGATCTTTTTTCGTGCCAGCACCGGACCTCGGTTTATACGGTCTCATCCAAAATAAAAATTTCTTCTCAAGAACCACTGGACCAGAAAAGATGAAACTCAAGTAGAAGCATCTTCTGGTAGTGTATATTCAAGTTTGTTCAAATCATTACCCCCGGGGGAAGGGTGGGGCCACAATGGGGTATCAAATTTTTACATAAGAATGCATGGGAATTTTATTTTAATTTTCTCAAGAACCAGTAACCAGGAAAGATGAAACTCATGTAGAAGAATTCTCTGGTAGTGTAGATTTAAATTTGTTCAAATCATGACCACTGGGGCAAGGGTGGGGCTTTTATGGGTGATTAAGTAGGAATACATAGGAAAAATTTTTTTAAAAATCTTTTTCTTAAGAACAGCAAAGCTGTGATTGATCATAATTATATGGAAGCATCGTGTAGTGTAGATTCATGTTTGTTCAAATCATGACCCCTAGGGGTAGAGGTGGACCACAATGGGTAATCAAGGTTTTACGTAGGAATACATGCAGAAAATCGTTAAAATTCTTCACAAGAACAACAAAGCCATGAGATAAGTCAAATGCATATGAAAGCATCCTGTGGTAGTGCAGATTATATTTTGTTCAGATCATGAATATGACAACTACTATGTATGTGAAATGTTTCAATACAAAAGGTGATCAAAATGTTACATAAGAAGTACATGTATATAGGGTAAAAATCTGCCGATGAATAAAAAATAATGTGACACAGGAAAACTTTGTAGCTCTTGGCCTCTTGTTTAGTGAAAACTCTTGTTAGACTAGTAACACTGTTTGAGAATAATTCACTCTGTGGTAGCTTTTTACTGAAATATAGTCATCATTTTCCTTACACTTTACAAAATTATCTCCAAGGTTTTGTCATTATCAAATGGTATGCAAAATCTCACACTAGATACAAATATATATAGGGATTAAAAAATTGGCTTGTTATAGGTGTAATTTGTATTCAATATATTACATTACATGTTCAAATTGATAAAACATTTACCACTATTTGTGGTTATAAATTGAAAGTCTTAGTAGCTTTTCTTTCAGTGAGTATATACCACCAATTTTCATTTCTTTCTCTACTGTCTCCAAAGCCGCCAAGCATTTGACCGTCACATTCAGTGTCCCTATAATCTCCTTCTCATTCCTTACATCATGGACTGAAATAGAAAAAAAACGTATATGAAACATGGTATAAAAAATATGGGCCTGCGCAACAGTTAAAAAACCAAATGATCTGAATGTATGTGAAGAATAAAATGATTATACGCTGTGTATAGTATTTGTTCGTGTTCTGGTGATTCTGATGATAATTCAAATTAATATACTCTTATTTAATTTAGTGTTTTCATGGCAGTATAGCATTATTTAAAAACATGTTGATATCTTTGTACGTTTTTGTAGGGTTTAAATTTTTCATAAAATGATAACTTTTATTAATAGGCCTAGTAGATATACAGCCTGAAATATGCTTATTTTTTCTCTCGCCATTTTACACTGTTAATCAAAATTCTTGGGTAAAATTCGGAAACCGCTAATATGAAAAAAATTACAGTAATTGTTAGAATGTCAAAAATTGGCTTCATCAATAATCTTGATCTTTTGCCGTTGAGATATGAGTAAGCCGCCTAAAAATTTCTAGTAAGACAAATAAAAAAGTTTTTAAAAAATCTATTAGAGCATCCCTTTCCGGCAAGCCCGGATAAACACTTCGATGTAAAACTGGTTGTTAAATTTTATACAAAATAGAATCCTGTCAATTAAATTCTTGGAGAGATGGAGTTGTAAATCTAAACTGTAGTAAAACTAATGTATAATTTTTACATTCAATGAAGTTAAAGTGTGATGTTTTGGTAAGGGGGGGGGGGGTATGACCCCGACCGTAAAACATTTAGAGTTTGTTTTTCCGCTCATGTCTGAAAAGTTGCAATTAAAAGGAAAAATTAACATCCTATTAAATTCCCTTTTCTTATATTTCAGCTATAAACTCATATCTAAATTTTTCAATTTGCATATCATGCCACTTATGGATTTATAGGGGACCAGGACCCTCTCCTTTTTTTGACCAAAATATAAATAAGATTAAATTAATTAATCAATTTCTTGTGTGACTGAGGACACCTACCCTAACCTAAGCTGCCCCCCTTTTCAAGATTCCTGGATTAGCCAATGCATGCATAATCTGAGTGACAAAACTAGTTCTTTTTTTCTTTACTAATACACGTTTATATATGTATACTTACTAGTAGTCTTTTTTCCTTCCACCTATTTCAGAACAAGATTTTTTGTTTATAAATGAGCATTTTTTAAAAAGTAATTTGAACGAAACGGTTGACTGATTGATACTCAGGATTTGAGTCTAGTTAGTACATCTATCACAATATGCATTTCATTGCCCATCGCATGTACATGTGTGCAAGTTCTGAGGGGCGCATGATTCACGAATATATATTATTTTACGATAATTTTTCCTTATATATGCTTTTTATATCATAAATAATGCTTTTTATGTCTGATTTATATCGAATCAAGGTTATTTGCTTGACTTTTATTTTCCGTTTTCCGTTCCGCTCCGCTTTCCGTTCCGCGTTTTAGCAACTCCCGGGGCTGGGGTTCTGACAAATTTGTAGCATTTTCAGACTAGTTGTAATTATGAGCTATCTAGAACGGTATTATTCTTAAAGGGACATGCACACAGTTTCAACTGAATTTTTAAATTATTTTTAATCCTTACAATTCCTAACTAGTTCATCATCTAATGATCAGTAAAATTTGAATATCATTTATTGATTAACGAACGAGACACAGAAGCAAGATTTCTTCAAAACGTAAACAAGGCTCGTGCCTTGTTTTCGTTTATATATATAGAAAATATCATATTTGTAAAAGAAAAATGAAATTCAGCAAATCACTAGACACTGTCTTATTGTATTACACGTAAGAATTAACTTCTTTATTGAAATAATCTGCTTTGAACGAACATTTATTAGTATATTAATCGTGTATACAAAGCATGACATAGACCCTGTTTACATAGAAAGGTTTGGAGCTCTAAATTTGTCTTGTATCTCGACAACTGAAGTTCAGATTTCTTGATGATCATTAGAAAGATCTCAGATAATTATTTGTCAATATGGAAAAATTAATTTGAAATTTTAGCTGAAGATGTGTCTACGCCCCTTTAAGGACAAAACTACCAAAAACAATGAATATTATGGTTTATAAACTTAATAAAATTGTAAGGAATTGAACAAGTACAGATGCTGTAATATCTTGTAATGCAAAACAGAAAGACTGGTAGAAATCACGTGATATGCAACAGTAATTATTTATTCTTAATGTCAAGGGAAAAAGGTAATGACTTAAAGCTTGATCTGACCTTGCCTCTAATAAAAAAGCGGTCAGATTTAATATAACCGATACCATCATTTTGTGATATTGTCTTCTTGACTCTATGAAAATTTCATTAGTTTTTAAATACAAGAAATATTAGAAGAATCCCTCTTTAAAGGTACTTGGACACAGATTTGAAGTTAATATTTTCTTATTTTTTCTGTATAATATCACGAATTATATATTTTAATAGCATTTCACACAAAAATTAATTAAAAATCTTATTTCATTTAAAAGTTATTAAAACTTTAAATTTTTTGGCGGTTATATTGACACATCCTTGCACTTTCACAAATTTTAACTTTATTCTTAATCCTTAGGAAAAGTGGCAATTTTGATGTGTTTTAATGAGAAATATTAAAAATTTTATCAAGAAAAATAATTTTATTCAGAGTAGAAATGTTAGAAAGTAAAACACCTTCACAAGTATCGTCATTCCGAACTAAGAGATGCGTACAGAGTTTAGCAAATCAAGCACACTCGTGTTATGCACACAGTTTTTGTAAACAGGGCTCGAGTTCTGTTATTGTTTATATTTAGAATTCACCGGGTGCGTTCAATCGTCACAGTCTGCTTACCACAACTGCACGGACTGACAATATATTGTGTGTTTGTTTTGCTTTCGAACGTGTCTACTCTGAATTTTCTGGATTATAGTATTAATATTTTTCATTTATACAAAACGAGATTGCCACTTTTCCTAAGGATTAAGAATAAAATTAAATTTGTGAGGGTGCAAGGATATGTCAATCAAACCCGCCGAAAAATTTGAAATTTCAATATGTTTTAAACGAAATAAGATTTTAAAATAATTTTTGTGTGAAACGCTATCAAAATATGTAAGTCGTAATATATAGAGAAAATAATAACTTCAAATCTGTGTCTAAATACCTTTAATATTTGTTAACTAAGGGTGTGTGCAGGGTAAACAGGGAAAGCTTCCTCCTTCATGGCACCAAATTCCAACCTCTGGATTTCCCAGGAGCCCGTGTATTAAGCTTCTCTGCCTATATCTGTAATGTTGAAGATGTTTCCAGATCGATCACAGTTCGTTAAATACACCTTTTACAAAGATTCATTAGATTAATACACAAACATCCTCAAAATGTATTCAGTTTTATCTAATTGCAGGTAATGACTGAATTCCAAAGAACAGTTTTTATCGTTGATGTTATCTGTAGATATTGGACCAATGACAGTTTGTTTTTTTTCCTATCCTCGGATATTGGGCTAATATTTCATGATTGAAAGCCAAGAAAAAAATGAAGTTAGGCATCTCTTGCTCTCATTATGGAAGGAGCCTATTTTCACACATCAAAGCTTATATTCAATGTAGCCTGATCATTTATACAAACATAACGGCACCCTTGGAACAGCAGTTTGCTAAATTAGAATGCAATGACAAATTTTCAATAAAACGTTTCCACAGACCAATTAGTATAGTTTTCTACCAGGACCTTTGGACATTCACAGTCTATTGCGTGTAACTTTGAATTAATTTGGTGGGCTCAAATGAGTTGCAGGCACTGTCGGGCAGTGTTCTTACAAACTAATATTGATTCTTCACATGTCAGCAGATATACGCCTGAAAAGAAATTATTTTCTTGTCCTCTACGAACAACGATGCCTGCCGAAATTATTTCAGCTGAAAAATTCCCTTGTGTGCTTTGTTTAATCAACAAGAATATCTAGTCAATAGAGAAACTGGTGATTAGTCACACCAGGAAGAAAGTGACAGATCAGTTTGCTTCTTACGAATACATTGTACCATGAAATGGTCGACATTTGTAATATTCTTTTTAGTTGAGGACTTTATAAGTCATATGTATTCCAGCTATATAAGGAACCAAATTTTATTATACAGTGGTAGGAGTAGTTGCAGATAAGAGATGGGCAAAATAATAGAAAGAATGATAGTGTCCATGTTTTGCTATTAGAAACCTAAACTACGTCGGATAAAAAAGTAAAATAGAAGGTGCGCAATGACACTAAGTAACAAAGAATCTGTTAAAGTTTCATTAATTTCATTTAGTTGCAGATAAGAGATAAGTACCCAAAGAGTAACAGACAGACGGATGGACGTACAGACGTTAAAGCAGGGGTATAAAAAAGGAAATTTTAGGAGCAATTTTGCAATCAAATGAAGTATTCTTTACAAAACATAAGATGAAGTATTTGCATGTTCTTGCCCATTTAAGAAAATGTGATTTATTTTCATCAATACTTTTGCCAAGTTTGTTGTCACTGAAAGTTTCAGGGGCAGAAAAGCATGTAGAATATATTCAACAAAATATTCTCCTTTTTTCTCTGTAGTCTTCTCGAAATCTAAAACATTTTTTATTCGTGTATGGAATTCTTCTTTAAAAATTCAGATGTCAGCATAGTATGGGAATCAAAGAAATGCATACTAGTTTACTGGAAAAATATGTTAATGGCAATCTAACAAACAAGTTCTATGATATACGCGATGACTATACCTTCATCAGCTGCATACGGAGTTTTTATACCTCAGTTGATTCGATACAAAGGAGAATGTTCTACGTATGAACAATTTCTACAACGAGGTAAATTATTGACAAACAAGCTGATGAAACAAGAATTTCAGCAGTCTCGTTTAACGTCATCATTTCGTTAGTTCCATGGTCGATACAATGATCTTGTCAGCAAATACAATTTATCATTGAGTCAAATGCTGACTGACGCTTTTATACTATTTGTTTATTTATACACTGAATTGACTACAGATTTTCCGTTATTTCCCTATCATGACAAGGAGCACACGGCAGGTGTGACCTGTCGGCAGGGATGCTCACTCTTCCATGGCACATTATCCCACCTCTGATGATTTGGAGGTCCGTGTTTGCTCTGCTCCTATTTCATATTGTTTTATGGACTTGACCTTGAACACTGTTCGTTATCTCCATATGTTTCATTCTCTAAAATGTTTCATTCTCAAAAATGCGAGTGTAAAAGGTTAATTCTGTTCCTTATACTTCAGCTAAATTAGCCTCCAATGAGGTTATTTAAAATGACGAAAAAAAAGTCCGCGATTGTGAGCAGTTGTTAAATATACAAAAATGTGTTGCGTTTTACGAAAACAAAAGAAATAACAGAGCAAACATGAGTAATGGATCGCATGGCTTTTAGCCAAGTTTGCTTCTGGAATTTGAAAATGTTTCGATTTTTCATACAATCAGTTTTGATTATTTTCGATCATTTAGTGTACAAATGGACTTGTTTGAACAAATGTTGTTGAATACATTATGCCTTTTTGCCAAAGCTATAGCTATTTTTAAACTTGAAATTATTTAAAGATACATTAGAAAAATTCTAAATTTGTGCCTGTATATGTAGCTTTTATTTTTTTCGCTAATTCCGTGAAGGCTTATAGTCCCTCTGTTCGACCGAGAAATAATTTAACTATAACGATAAGGATTATCAAAAAGAAATCTTAATATCTTATTAATGTCGGCAAAATCTACAGAAACTATACTTCTATACTTATAAATTAATAAATTTTGCAAATAAACTCCGAAACGGCTGCACCAGAGTTCTTATTAACTCCTCTAGGAATACACTAGGGTTAAGATGATGTCCGTAAACTATATTCAGATTTCACTCGCAAAGTAATTATCCCAAATTTAATTAAAAGTCTACTTTTCGGTTAACAGCCTCGAATTAGCCATAAAAGGAGTTCGATGGTGTTCCTGTTGGCGGATCTAAGATACTGGCTTTTTTTGAATGAAAGGGACAATAAGCAAACGTTCAATTATTTCTTCAAACGTCATTAATGAATTATTTTAAGCGATATAAAAGAAACTAGTGCTAATTGTAACGGGGACCGTTACAGATGTTCCCCAAACGCTCCCCAACTCCCTTTTGGTGCCATATTCCCTATAAGCTTCATTAAATAAGACAAACTATGCATTTGAGACTTTAGCAACGTTTACCCAGAAGTGTACCAATTTCATTCAAATTTTAGCATTGCACGCGTGCGCATGTGAATGCACGTGCGTAATGACCATATAATCTTGTCTTAACAATCTCTAGATTTTAATATACTAAATATCAAAGTATTTGATCCAAAAGTATTTAAAAATACGCTAATTCAAGTGTATTTTTTATTTTACTCATTTCACGTGCACGCACGTGCTCACATGAGCATGGTGACCATACTTTCTTGTAGAAGTCCATTACATCTGTCTATGTTCTAAATCCCACCCTGTTTGGTTGAAAACCAAGGGAGTTATAGCTGTTCAAAGATTCAGCCAATCAGATTGCAGCGCACGTACATGCACATGTATCCATGTGCATGTTGACCATATATTCTTGTAGAAATCTATTATATCTATCAATGTTCCAAATCCCATCCTGTTTGGTTGAAAATCAAGGGAGTTATAGCTATTTAAAGCATAAGCCAATCAGATTGCAGCGCACGTGCATGCACGCGTTTTCATGATAATTGCTACATATATTATTGTAGGATATCCTAATACATGCCTATGTTTAAAATTTCAAAGGATTTCGTCAAAAGACAAGAAAGATATTGAGACTTAAGTTTCAGCCAATCAGAGCGAAGCGCACGTGCATGCGCGTGAGATCTTGCTTTTTTGACCATGTCATCTTGTCTATGCTTCTAGTATATACTTCTAATATGAGTTTTAAAGCATATCATCAATAATTTAAATAGTTACGTCTGTATCAATTATATTGGACATTTCTCGTGTTGCACGTGCGAGCTCTTGCAAGCACACGTGCATGCACATGCTTTCATGATATTTTTTTTAATACGGGCTGTAGATCTCCCTAATGTATGACTATGTTCAAAATTTCAAATGATTTTATCAAAAAACAAGAAAGATATTGAGACTTTAGTTTCAGCCAATCAGAGCGAAGCGCACGTGCTTGCTGGTGCGATCTTGCTATTTTGACCATGTCATCTTGTGCATACTACTCATATATCCTTACATTATGAGTTTCAAAACATTTTGTCTAAAAATAGAAAAGTTACGGTTATATCCATTATATATTGGTCATTTCAAGTTTTGCACGTGCGCGCTCTTGCAAGCACGTGCGCGCAAAATGACCTTGATTCCGCAAATCTACATAACATGCCTACTTACCCTAAAAAGGTTTCACCTAAGTCGAATGTGTAGTTTACAAGATCACTCGCGGACAAAATTTCCCCAGGAAGAAAAATAATAATAATAAGAACTAGTGCTAATTGTAACGGGGACCGTTACAGATGTTCCCCAAACACTCCCCAACTCCCTTTTGGTGCCATATTCTTTATAAGCTTCATTAAATAAGAAAAATGCATTTGAGACTTTAACAACGTTTACGCAGAAGTGTACCAATTTCATTCAAATTTTAGCATTGCACGCGTGCGCATGTGAATGCACGTGCGTAATGACCATATAATCTTGTCTTCACAATTTACATATTTTAATATACTAAATATCAAAGTATTTAATCCAAAAGTATTAAAAAATACGCTAATTCAAGTGTATTTTTTATTTCACTCGTTCCATATGCACGCACGTGCCCGCTGACAGCATGAGCATGGCGACCATACTTTCTTGTAGAAGTCCTTTACATCTATCTATGTTCTAATTCCCACCCCGTTTGGTTGAAAACCAAGGGAGTTTTAGCTGTTCAAAGTTTCAGCCAATCACATTGCAGCGCACGTACATGCACGTGTATGCATATGCATGGTGACCATATTTTCTTGTAGAAGTCCATTATATCTATCCATGTTCCAAATCCCATCCTGTTTGGTTGAAAACCAAGGGAGTTATAGCTATTTAAAGCATAAGCCAATCAGATTGCAGCGCACGTGCATGCACGCGTTTTCATGATAATTGCTATATATCTTATTGTAGGATATCCTAATACATGCCTATGTTTAAAATTTCAAAGGATTTCGTCAAAAAACAAGAAAGATGTTGAGACTTTAGTTTCAGCCAATCAGAGAGAAGCGCACGTGCATGCGCGTGAGATCTTGCTTTTGTGACCATGTCATCGTGTCTATGCTTCTAATATATACTTCTAATATGAGTTTTAAAGCATATCATCAATAATTTAAATAGTTACGTCTGTATCAATTATATTGGACATTTCTCGTGTTGCACGTGCGAGCTCTTGCAAGCACACGTGCATGCACATGCTTTCATGATATTTCTTTTATTATAGGCTGTAGATCTCCCTAATATATGACTATGTTTAAAATTTCAAATGGTTTTATCAAAAAACAATAAAGATATTGAGACTTTAGTTTCAGCCAATCAGAGCGAAGCGCACGTGCTTGCACGTGCGATCTTGCTATTTTGACCATGTCATCTTGCGCATACTACTCATATATCCTTACATTATGAGTTTCAAAACATTTCGTCTAAAAATAGAAAAGTTACGGTTGTATCCATTATATATTGGTCATTTCAAGTTTTGCACGTGCGCGCTCTTGCAAGCACGTGCGCGCAAAATGACCTTGATTCCGCAAATCTACATAACATGCCTACTTACCCTAAAAACATTTCACCTAAATTGGATGTGTAGTTTACAAGATCATTCGCGGACAAAATTTTCCCAGAGAAGAAAAATAATAATAAAAACAATATGTTCCCCATAATAACTAGGGCTAATTGTAACGGGAACCGTTACAGATGTTCCCCAAACGCTCCCCAACTCCCTTTTTTGCCATATTCCGTGTAAGCTTCATTAAATAAGACAAACGCGATACATTTAAGATTTTAACAAAGTTTTCCCAGAGGTAATCAATTTCAGCATTGCACGCATGCGCATTTGAATGCATGTGCGTAATGACCATATCATCTTGTCTACACTAATCATATTTTAATATACTAAATAGTATTTTTAAATATACTAGTTTCAAATGCACGCACGTGCGTGCACGTGCATGATGATCATACCGTCTTGTTGGAGTCCCTTACATCTATCTATGTTCTAAATCCCATCCTGTTTGGTTGAAAAACAAGGGAGTTATAGCCATTTAAAGTTTCAGCCAATCAGATTTTGCAGCACACGTGCATGCCCGTGATTTCATGATTTTTTTAAAATCATTTTGTAGGATATCCTAATGCATGACTATATTTTAGATTTCAAAGAATTTCCTCAAAAAACAAAGGAGAAATAGCCATTTAAAGTTTCAGCCAATCAGATTGCAGCACACGTGCATGCCCGTGAGTTTATGATTTTTTTTTTCTATATCATTTTAAAGGATATGCTAATGCATGACTATATTTTAAATTTCAAAGAATTTCCTCAAAAAAACAAAGGAGATATAGCCATTTAAAGTTTCAGCCAATCAGATTGCAGCAAACGTGCATGCGCGTGATTTCATGATTTTTTTTCTATATCATTTTGTAGGATATCCTAATGCATGACTATATTTTAAATTTCAAAGAATTTCGTCAAAAAACAAAGGAGATATTGCCATTTAAAGTTTCAGCCAATCAGCTTGCAGCACGCGCACATGCGCATGCTTTCATGAAAATTCTTATATATCATGCGGTAGATCTTAAAATGTAGGACTATGTTCAAAATTTCAAAGGGTTATGACAAGAAACAAGAAAGTTATTGAGACTTTAGTTTTAGCCAATCAGAAGGAAGTGCACGTGCATGCGCGTGAGATCTTGCTATTTTTACCATGCTATCTTGTCTATAATACTAATGTATCCTTACATTATGAGTTTCAAAAAATTTCATCAAAAAATAGAAAAGTTACGACAATATCCATTATATTGGTAATTTCACCTGTTGCACGTGCGCGCTCTTGCAAGCGCGTGCGCGCAAAATGACCTTTGTTTGGCAACTCTACATAACGTGCCTACTGAGCCCTAAAAAGGTTTCACCTAAGTCGGATGTGTAGTTTACAAGATCACTCGTGGACAAAATTTTCCCAGGAAAAAGAAAAATAATAATAAGAATAATAATAATAAGAAACAGAGTAAAAACAATATGTTCCCCAACTTCGTTTGGGGAAACATACTTAGGGCTAATTGTAACGGGACCGTTACAGATTTTACCCAAACGCTCCCCAACTCCCTTTTGGTGCCATATTCCCTGTAAGCTCTATTAAATAAGACATACTTTATGCAATTTAGACTTAAACATCGTTTTTCCAGAAGAAAACTAAATATATTTAAATTTTAGCATTGCACGCGTGCTCATGTGAATGCATGTGCGTAATGACCATATCATCTTGTCTACACTATCTATATATTTTGATATACTTTATTTCAAAGCATTCAATCCAAAAGTATTAAAAATATACTCATTCAAACGTATTTTTAATTTTACTCATTTCACGTGCACGCACGTGCAAGCATGTGCATGATGACCATACCTTCTTGTAGGAGTTTATTATGTGTATCTATATTCTAAATCCCATCCAGTTTGGTTGGAAAACAAGGGAGTTATAACCATTTTAAGTTTAAGCCAATCAGATTGCAGCGCACGTGCATGCACGTATTCTCATGACAATTATTATATATCATATTGTAGGACATCGTAAAGTCTGTCTATGTTTTAAATTTCATAGCATTTAGTCAAAAAACAAAACAAGATATTGAAATTTTTGTTTCAGCCAATCACAGCAAAGAGCACGTGCACGCACTTGCATGCATGTGCATGTGGACCATACCTTCTTGTAAGAGTCCATTATGTCTGTCTATGTTCTAAATCCCATCCTGTTTTTATGGAAATCAAGGGACTTATAGCCATTTAAAGTTTAAGCCAATCAGATTGCAGCGCGCGTGCATGCGCGTGTTTTATGACAATTGTTACGTATCATATTGTAGGACATCCTAAAGTATGCATATATTTATGTTCCCCAAACGAATTTGGGGGAAACATTTGTTTACTCTGTTTCTTATTATTATTTTCCCCCAAACGAAGTTGGGGAAACTTTTTTTTTTACTCTGTTTCATTATTATTATGTTCCCCAAACGAAGGTGGGGAACATATTGTTTTTACTCTGTTTCTTATTAAGGTCTTCCGTCTCCAACGGAAGACCTTATTGTTTTCGTTCGGTTTCTTTTTCCCTATTATTATTATTATTATTCTTCCAACCGATTTTGTGCAAGCGATTTCTCAGAGATGGCTAGTCCGATTTCTACCAAACTTTCAGATCTGAAAGATATTTAATTGATCTTGATAGGTTTTTTTCCTTTTTGATTATCTCACTTCTGGTCGTGAGATATGGACGATTTTCTGATTTTCAGAGGGTCGGCTTGTCCGGGAAACTCCTCCGAAACGACTCAAAATATGGACTTGAGATTTTCAGGGAAAATAGAGAAAGGTTTGGTGAGTTGTAATTGGGTCTCCAAATCTTTCTAGCGCAAAA
>NW_026918404.1:0-14317 GCF_032062105.1 Saccostrea cuccullata | reverse complement strand
TCATCCTTTTATTTGTTTTAATAGTTGTGTTACTCCTATAAAGCTTGCAATGTGGTTTTGGTATTGAAATCATTGTCAGCAACTATCAAAATAATCATTTTAATATCTTATGAAATCATCGTTTAAAGCACTATTGAAATCAATATTTCAATCACTTCTGAAATCTATATTTTAATCACTATTGAAATCTTTATTTCAAAAATGAACAATATTTCAATAGTGGTTGCAACCTATGTTTGGTATCGAAATTCACTTAACCGCAATTGAAATAATTATTTCAATAGTGGTTGCAAAAGGCCAGGTTTTTAGCATTTTATTGACACGAAATAACTCTGATTAAATGATTGTTCATTATATGTAGCACATGTCACTATCATAAATGAATTACTACAGAAAGTATAATCCATGATCCTAAACATATCTTTCCGCAGATATCGAAAGGAGTACTGGATTACTAAAGAAACATATAATGGATGCACTTCTATCTCTGCTCCAAAATTTGTATTGTTTGATGGACGTTTGAGCTTGAACACTGTTTGTTATCTCCATACATTTCATTGTGGCAATAAAAACAGTATATAACATCAACAGATTTATTGCAAATCATTTTTTAAAGCAGTTTAAAATTACATCGCATGAACTAAAACGAAAATACTTAACAATGTGAAAATAATTACTAGTATTTAGGCAAATTAAAATGAGAAAATTTGGAATGTTAAAAATAATTATTTTACTTCATATTAAAAGGTTTTTCAGTCATATTAAAAAAACATACTACACTGTATACACAATGTTAATGAGGCACATCAAGCATTAGATATAATGATTCCATTATTAAGCTATATAAAATGATTTTAAAAATACTGTAAACCAACTATTATCGCGTCATCCTTTGTGATTCGACAGTTTGAAATCAATCTGCAATGATTAATTTTTGGGACTGATGAAATATTTTCTACAAATACAAACTTAAAGCAAAATAATGGTTCACGAGGATTAATATTTGCGAGAAAAAAAATATGTCGCAAAACTCGCGGATATTTATCGCACATGAATAAAAGTTGGTTAACAGTAACAGTAACTGAAGTCTGTCTGTGTTGTTACATTGTCCACAATCCATTTCTGATCTAGACCAGCGAGAGATAAACATCTTGTTGAATTCAGTAAATACAATTTCCAGTATGAAGGGGAAAGGGGTCTCTTAGATAGTGTCAATTTTTTTTGTTTGCTACAATGGTTACCAATAATAACGATCTCCATTAATGTAGCTATTAGGAGATACCTATCTAAAATGGGTCATCCAGTGTTCAACAGAATGTTTTTCTAACATCTAAGCTCAGTAAGGCTTAAAGTCAATTTGAAAACTCTTTTGTGAAGCACATTCATCTTTTTTTGAATATTTACAATTTTAAAAAAATTAAATTGCACAAAACATAATTATATCGTCAAGAAAATAATTAGAATGTGCAGAAAATAACTAAAATTGTATAGAACATTCAAAATATAATTCTGGAATGCTTACAAGAGGACGGATTTGTTGTGGAAAAAAATAAAAGAAATTCATACCTAGCAAAAAAATTTATCAGTAGATTGACTGATAGAGATATGAGGTCCTTGTTTACATGTCAGTAAATATAAATTCAGAAAGTGAAAACCAGTTGAATATTTTAACAAGAGGCCCAGTGTCCACAACGCTCACCTGAGCACTCTGGTTAGGAAAACGCACTCTGAAATCAGGATAGTCTTGAAAAGGTGGTTCAGGGGGAGGAGGGTATGAATGAACTAACTTGAGTCTTCACTAACTATCATGGATGCTTTTGAATTAATATAACACATAATGGTTTTACTGTTCTTAAGAAGGAATTTTTTTTATTATTTCCTTTATGTCTATGATCTGTTATGGCCACTCTATTCTCCTGAGGTGTCACTATTTGATTAAACTTTACTCTTTCCTGTGTAAAAAATTGATTGCCTATTGTGGCCCCATCCTACCCCAGAGTGTCATGATTTGAACAAACTTGAATCTACACCTCACAATGATTTCACATAATGTTCATATTTTCAAGCACAGTGGTTCTTGAGAAGATTTTTAGATGTTCATGAATTTATAATTATCTCCCCTTGGAAGAGAACGTGAGTATTAACATACATGCAACGACGAGACTGAATGAGACGCAGCGGTGAAAAGCCCAAAATTAAAATTACTCATTTTTTTCTTAAAAATTACATTCAGTTGTCTTCAATCAACGACAAGACAGGTACGTGATTTACTATGAATCAAAATGGAAATCGGGATAGAAAGTCAAACGGCTTATTTCTAAGTGGCGCCATACCATTTAAGGGAAGACCTTTGTTTGTTTGTATGTTTGTTTTTCATCTCTCTCGAGAACATTTAAGTCATATGGAGACACCACCACTTGCTGCAAATTTTGTGAGTGTTCTTTTTCGTGCCAGCACTTACTGCGACATGGGACCTCGGTTTATACGGTCTCATCCGAAGAACGTCTCTTCGTCCTTCAGTGGGATTCGAACTCCCGACGTAAGCTAGGAACACTCCTTACCTTCCTACTCCTTAACCACTTCGCAACATGGGTGATTAAATGTTCATGAAAACTATGTCTATTCAATGATAATCAAACAAACTTGTGTTTATACATGTAGATATGTTGAATACACTACTTTACTCGCAAAATTCGCGCATAATATTTACAGTGTACATGTACCGGTATATGTCTGTAGATTTTAATTCGGGGTCCGTAAAGATTTCGTACGAGCTTTAAGAAAATAAAAGAACAGAAATAAATTCCAGAGTTCCTCTTGCATATTTCCTGTCCTCCGGCTTCTGTCTAAGTTTGTATTTTTAGCTCTACTGGTTAGAGACCAGAAGAGCTTATCCGATAATAATGCGTCCGGCGTCCGTCCGTCTGTCTGTCTGTCTGTAAACAATTTTTTAAAAATGCTACTCCTCGTACAGTTTAGGTCTGATTTCAATATAATTTGGCACACAAGTAGACTACACTTAGATACATAATTCTGTATATCGGTTTTTGATTTCGATGAACGATGTTGCCGTGGTTACTAAATATAGAAATTTCTGTGAAATACTTTCAAAATGCTACTCCTCCTACTGTTTTCGTCTGATTTCAATATAACTTAGCACACAAGTAGATTACACTAAGATACATACATGTAATTCTGTGTATCGGTTTTTGATTTCGATGAACGGTGTTGCCGTGGTTACTAAAAATAGAAATTTCTGTGAAATACTTTCAAAATGCTACTCCTCCTACAGTTTTAGTCTGATTTCAATATTACTTGGCACACAAGTAGTCTACACTAAGATACATAATTCTTTGTATCGGTTTTTGATTTCAATAAACGGTGTTGCCATGGTTACTAAAATTAGAAATTTCTGTGAAATTCTTTCAAACTGCTAGTCCTCCTACAGATTTGGTCTGATTTCAGTATAACTTGGCACACAAGTAGACTACACTAAGATACATTATTCTATATATCAGTTTTTGATTTCGATGAATGGTGTTGCCGTGGTTACTAAAAATAGAAATTCCTCTGAAATTCTTTCAAACTGCTAGTCCTCCTACAGTTTTGGTCTGATTTCAGTATAACTTGGCACACAAGTAGACTACACTTAGATACATAATTCTGTGTATCGTTTTTTTCATTTCGATGAACGGTATTGCCGTGGTTACTAACAAGAGGCCCAAGGGCCTTGAATCGCTCTTCTGATAAATTGTACAATCTATCACTTCTATTAGAAGCCTCCAACTCTATTAGTATCATAAGACCCAAAATGCATCAACTTACAAAGTTTGATAATATTTAGCCAGAACATTCTGAAAAAAATATAATTATCAAATACTGTTTGCAAATGTTGTTTTCCCTTTTATTGTGCATTTATCAATTTAGATACATTAATTGACAAAGACGGAAATATTTAATTGTATTTCCAATTTTCACATGAACCATTTAGCTGCTTTTTTTTTTATATTGACCCATATAAATAATTTAATTTCAGTTGTAACATGTCATTTGATTGGTTAAACGGTTTTATCCATTTTGTATAATTAAATATAGCCATCACAATGAGTTACGTCAAAAACGTATTACTCCGCTGGACGTTAACTTTTTTGATATGCTATATCCAAACATTTTCCAAGGAAAAAAACTGGAAAAATTGTATCATTGTCTACATTGAAATTAAATTATAAGGATATTCAAGTATTTCAACTTATGTTATACCTATAACATAACTTGGGGCAGTTTACGCTTTTTTATAAACCGCTTCTTTTATTTAATATTGTAATATCAAATAATATCCCTATAATAATAATATAATAATAATATCCCCATGTGACTAAAGAAAGACCACTGTTGAATCTGTCTTTTTTTGCAACATGAAAACTTTTGTTTAAACCTTTATAATCTCTAGTCTGAAAGTGTCAGTGTGTGGGGGTAGGTCACAGTGACCTACTTTTTGTAGTTGCAACCAAAACCTTCAAGGTGCCTCAATAAAAAAATTACTCATCAACTAAAATCGATTTCTACAGAGCTGAATTTGCACTTAGTTTTAATTTTTGATAGGGGCAATGCCTGCATCGCAAGATACCCAAGATGCAATCTCTGACAAAGTTTGATTGATTTTAGGTCAATTTACTTTGTCCAGAGATACTTAATTATAGCCACAAAATGTTTCAAAAGTGATCACTAATGGCCATGACTTTTTGGTAATATTATAACCAACCAATGGAAAGTTTGATGATTCTAAGCCAATAAGTACCAAAGATATTTAAATAAAGCCATAAATTTTTATATAAGTTTATATCTCCAATTAAGATTTTATACGGAGCATCAGCAGGGCAGCAAATATATAATTACAAAATATGAGTATTCAAAGTTTGATATAAAAATGAATAACATACCAATGAATGATAACACGGTCATGCATGTCTGTAAATTAAAAGAAAAAAGGTTCACTGGTTTTTCGTTTGAATTTTTCAAAAAAATATCTACTGACCAAGTTTTGACCTTATTTGTTACATGTTAATCAAAATATGCATTTTAAACAATTTGAAAACAAATGTCGGCAAAATTTAAAAAGTAGGTCACACACACATATTTTGTTAAAAAAATGTTTTAAGTCAAGATCAAAAAGTTCAAGATTTGATGATTAACACTTTTACCCTCAGTGTCTGAAATAAAAGCCGGGATTTTATGTTTTTAAAAGGATAAAAAAAAATTAAAAAATAAAAAAAAGATTTCTAATAATTCAGAGGTCAAATTGTTCAAGGACCCAAGATACATCAAATAACAAAGTTTGATGATCATAGGCCTTAAAGTGTAATATCAAAAATATGCCTTCAAATCAATATAAAACAAATCCCCATGTGACTAAAACAAGTAGGTCACTGTTGAATCTTTTGAGGTAAAATGATGTGATTGTCAAAAAATGTACTTTTTGTTACAAGATTTGATGATTCTAGTCCTTATGGCCAGAAAAATATACCGTTTTTATTTTGTAAATTTCAGGTCAACTTTGAAGTGACTTTCAGTTTTCTTTAGGATTTTGCAATGAAGTTTTTATTTAAACCCTTGTGACCTTGTATGTAAGTTTGATAAAATCAAATGGTGGTTCTGGGAAGAAAATTTTTTAGCAAAAAAAAAAAAAGGTTTCCAGTACTTTTTGTTTTGTTTTCCTGATTTTTTCCCTTGAGTTAAAAAAAACCTTTGTTTTAGTTAAAAAAGGTTTAAAAACATATCAGGAATGCTTATGATTGACAATGATTTGGACATAATTGGCCTTACGGGCTACATATAGTACATGAACCTTGGACTTTCAGTAAAAAGTTAACGCACACCGCACACCGTCACAAATGGCCATAGCATTAGCTCACTGGTTTAAAAAAAATTAAAACATCATGAACTTTAAATTTTGTTAAATACTCTCAAAATGCTACTCCTCCTCAGTTTTAGGACAATTATAATAGTTATGTGATTATGCAAGTACACTCACTTGAACATAAAGAGGCTTAATCAATGTATATTTCAATGTAATGCTGTTGAAAATTTCAGATTCTAATTGATGTAAGTACTTTTGCTCACCTTACTGTTATTAAGTACAAACCATTGACTGAGAATTGTACTATATGCTTTCCTTTTATATATCAATCCCAAGGCTTTTGGATGAAAGAAAAAAAAAAATTGTGTGTAAAAAAAAAGTAAAGGTACTAACTGATACAAACATTGTAGATACCATAAAAAATATAACTACATTTAGAAGTATGTATCCTCTTTCAAATGATTGTTGCACACTTTTCATTTTCCAGGGGTTTCTTATTTCATCTTTTCAACAATGGCTTCACAACCGAAGGTTCCTAATCAGATATTATTTGACTTTTACAAAAATGCCAACAAAGTTAAACATTTTCCTTTACAAAGTTTCGTTACCGGTACACTCAGATTGATAAGTGCAAAGAAACAGATCTACGGATTATGATGTCAAACTATATCATCTGTATTGGATTTCAATTAACTCTGGATAATTGTATTTTTAGAATTATTTGATTTATGATTTTTGCTCTCTAAATATTTAAAATTGTAATGCAAAAATGAATATTCAATTCCAGATTTTGTTATGCAAATATATTACAGTTTCAGATACCTGCATTTTGTTCTTGAAATGTAACAACTTTCATTTTTGCACACATGCTTTTCGAACTACACTATTGTCAATGATTTTGACAAAAAATCCTAACTGATTCATGACACAATTGTACCAAAGGAATTTTGATTTAAAAAGGTAAGACATTTTAGATTTTCATATTACAGAAATTTTATTATTTCTTTATAATATATGCATATGTGTTTTTGCCATTTGACACCTCATTTACATCATAGCAAAATCTAAATAATATTCAAAATTACCTTAAATGTAACTGTATATTATTATGAATTAATTTCAAAGAAAATCACTAAGGTTAAAGGAACATTTTATTTGAGCTTATTAAAGTTTTAAATTCATTAATGTCATCAACACAAAGATGGACCTTTTTGCCATAACAAACCATACATTTGCTTATCAAGATTTTTTAAATCTGTATAAAGTTAAATGCCATTTAAATACCATAAAAGTTTTATACACAGAATATCAACTTTCTTTCATAAATTAGGTGTATTAACCCATTCACTTCTAGTAATAAAATTGATTCAATACCATATATTAAGAGCTGGTTTATTTCTGTATTTATTAATCTATTCATTTAAACACATTAAACCTCTTCCACTAGTGGTTAAGATGGCTTTTAACAATAAAATTATTTATTAAATATTTCCTAACACCTTCACATAACCATGTTCAATAATATTGACATGAATAAGCAAACAAAACACACGAAATAATGTTCACTTTTGAAATGTTTCAATAGATGTTTATGATTCTTGTGAACACTATTGAAATAACGCTAATTGTAATTCAAACACATACTAACTTTCTTTGAAATTTTGCTCTCTCCAATGCATTCATATACCTTTACACAGATTTTAAATTTCCTTTGAGATGAAGATATTTGTTGTGTAAAAAGTAATTCCAAAGAAATATTTGAAAATTTAGATCTATTCTATGTTTTTTTAATTAAAAATAACCATATTTTCATCAGAAAGTTTGTGCACAAAATTATCAGTCTTCTTTTCAATGTAGTCTAGATATTCTAATGTCTACATCTAGAAGTATTTATGATCCTTTCCTTTTAAAATCCATTATGACAAAATTAACTTTATAATAACAAAAATATTTCAAAATTGCATATCATTAATTGACTGTCTGTTGGTTTTCGCCGATTCGGCCAGATTCAGCGAGAGCTTGCTTATAACATTAGCATACATGTTTGAATTATAATTTAAAACAGTTTCATAGAAAGTATCCACATGTATTAATTGAAATTATACAAAAAGATATATCATAAAAAAAACTTTAGTTAGGCAAAAAAAAAAAATTAATTTCTTGGTTCTCACGCCCTCCCTCATCTCTTCCAAGGGTGCCTCATTGACCCTTTTTATTGCTAAATCAATAAAATATAAACACCAAATCACCTCCCTCATCATTTTTTGAGCTTTTGTACAATGTAAAGAGCTGCCTCATGTTTTGGGGGCAATAAAAAAGAAAAAAAAGCCTCCCTCCCTCATCATATTTCTTGAAAAAAGGCCTGAGAACCAAGTAATTAACTTTGCATGGCCTTATCAAATTTTAAACTCAATAAATTAGTTTAATGTGTTGAGAACAGAATGTGTAATTCATCCTTCTATTTGTTTTAATAGTTGGGATACACCTATAAAGCTTGCAATGTGGTTTTGGTATTGAAGTCATTGTCAGCAACTATCAAAATAATCATTTTAATATCTTATGGAATCATTGTTTAAAGCACTATTGAAATCAATATTTCAATCACTTCTGAAATCTATATTTTAATCACTATTGAAATCTTTATTTCAAAAGTGAACATTATTTCAATAGTGGTTGCAACCTAATGTTTGGTATCGAAATTCACTCAACCACTATTGAAATAATTATTTCAGTAGTGGTTGCAAAAGGCCAGGTTTTTAGCATTTTATTGACACGAAATAACTCTGATTAAATGATTGTTCATTATATTTATCATAAATGAATTACTACAGAAAGTATAATCCATGATCCTAAAACATGTCTTTCCGCAGATATCGAAAAGAGTACTGGATTACTACAGAAACATATAATGGATGCACTTCTATCTCTGCTCCAAAAATTTTATTGTTTGATGGACGTTTGAGCTTGAACACTGTTTGTTATCTCCATACATTTCATTGTGGCAATAAAAACAGTATATAACATCAACAGATTTATTGCAAATCATTTTTTAAAGCAGTTTAAAATTACATGACATGAACTAAAACGAAAATACTTTACAATGTGAAAATAATTACTAGTGTTTAGCCAAATTAAAATGAGAAAATTTGGAATGTTAAAAATAATTATTTTACTTCATATTAAAAGGTTTTTCAGTCATATTAAAAAAAACATACTATACACAATGTTAATGAGGCACATCAAGCATTAGATATAACGATTACATTATTATGCTATATAAAATGATTTTAAAAATACTGTAAACCAACTATTATCGCATCATCTTTTGTAATTCGACAGTTTGAAATCAATCTGCAACGATTAATTTTTGCGACTGATGAAATATTTTCTACAAATACAAACTTTAAAGCAAAATAATGGTTCACAGGGATTAATACTTGCGAGAAAAATATATGTCTCGAAACTCGCGGATATTTATCGCACATGAACAAAAGTTGGTTAACAGTAACTGAAGTCTTTCTGTGTTGTTACATTGTCAACAATCCATTTCTGATCTAGACAAGTGAGAAGATAAATATCTTGTTCCAGTATGAAGGGGAATGGGGTCTCTTAGATAGTGTTCATTGTTTTTTCCTACAATGGTCACCAATAACAACAATCTCCATTAATGTAGCTATTAGGCAATACCTATCTAAAATGGGTCATCCAGTGTTCAACAGAATGTTTTTCTAACATCTAAGCTCAGTAAGGCTTAAAGTCAATTTGAAAACTCTCTCATGAAGCACATTCACCTTTTTTTGAATATTTACAATTTAAAAAAATTAAAATTGCACAAAACATAATCATATCGTCAAGAAAATAATTAGAATGTGCAGAAAATAACTAAAATTGTATAGAACATTCAAAATATAATATGTCTGGAATGCTTACAAGAGGACGGATTTGCTGTGAAAAAAATAAAAAAGAAATTCATCCCTAACAAACAATTTATCAGTAGATTGACTGATAGAGAAATGAGGTCCTTATTTACACTCCAGTAAATATAAATTCAGAAAGTGAAAACCAATTGAATAGTTTAACAAGAGGCCCAGTGTCCACAACACTCACCTGAGCACTCTGGCTACCTAATCAGGATAGTCTTGAAAAGGTGGTTCAGGGGAAGAAGGAGGGTATGACTGAACTAATTACTTGAGTCTTCACTTACTATCATGGATGCTTTTGAATTAATATAACACATAATGGTTTTACTGATCTTAAGAAAGAATTTTTTTTTATTATTTCCTTTATGCCTATGATCTGTTATGGCCACTCTATTCTCCTGAGGTGTCACTATTTGATCAAACTTGACTCTTTCCTGTGTCAAAATTTGATTGCCTATTTGTGGCCCCATCCTACCCCAGAGTGTCATGATTTGAACAAATTTGCATCTACACCTCACAATGATTCCAAATAATGTTCATATTTTCAAGCAGTGGTTCTTGAGAAGATTTTTAGATGTTCATGAATTCATAATTATCTCCCCTTGGAAGAAAATGTGACCCTTGATAAGAACAAACTTGAATCCCATTTACCAAAAGATACTTTGTGGCAAGTTTACTTGAAATTGTCCATGTGGTTCTTAAGAAGAAAAAAACACAATGACAGACAATGTACAAATTTCAACCAGAAAAGTTCACTAGAGCTCTTGCCTCAGCCTCGGGTGAACTAATATCATAAAGATGAGCGATTTTAATACGAATTCTCTACATTTTGATGTCCTCTCAACCCTTAAAAATTCAAAAAGCTACCGGTAACCTCAATATGATATGAGCTACTAGTGAAATCTCCTTACTCTGTTTAAACAAACAACTTTGTATGGATGTAAAAAAAATTATATATAAACTTAACTGTGTCCTATCTTGATGGATAAAACATGTTACATGTATCAATTTTGTTCAATTAATGGGGAAAAAATGCCGAATTGAAACATTTCATTTTTAGTTAGCCTGGAATGTTAAGATGACAATGTTTATGTTAATATCACAGTTAGTCAACACCAGGGGAACCGATGTAATAAATATAGTGTTATTCTTAATTACCAACAATTACAGTCTTTTAAAGCACACATGCACACACACACATTTAAAAATCAAAATGCCTACACGCTTCTTAATGCGTAGACTAAATCTGGAATATAATCAAGTTCTGCATTCACTTAACAAGATGTATTACGTGTACAAGTACCTGTAATTCTCGAATTCAACTTCATTTTAAGAAGTGATACATTCTATTATGCAAAGAATAACAGTTTGAAACAAACATTAACAAAACACAAACAGGGAAAAGAAAACAAAACAATTTGAAGACCCCCATTGTTGTTGAGGACACATTCACTGCAGTGATCATTTTGATTGTCAGTTCACCAGTCCGAGTTATAGGGAGGGGGGTTAGACAAAGATGAAGACGGGTCATGGTGTCCAACCTTGTTTCTGAAAAGCAAAATGTTACAAGAAATAATTATTCATTGTTATAGAGGCAAAATTTTTTTATTACTACTGTGCTCTCAGGTAATGTTCCATTAAAACAGCTAGTCATTAAAATCTGAGATGCTTTTGTCTTTCGTTTCTATGGACAAAGTAATACTTACGATCCAAAATATGATCTAGAACCTGCCCTGTAACAGTGAAAAATAGAGAATTAGTAATGAACTGATAGAGGAAATAATTATACATATATATTACTCAACACTATAATCAGCAATAATTTTATCAAACAATTTATATTACCTAATTATTATGGTAAAAAAAGGATTTATGTATTAAAAATCACAGTCTGAATAAGGAGACTTTAAATTATGAAGTTTTTTTTTTGTTGAAAAATTAAAGCAGAAAATTGATCAATTGAAAGCAATAAAATAATTAACAGATGAATAAAAGGTGAGGTTTGAATATAGCACAAAACAAGTTGGCTAAAGAGTAATTCTTCTTGTTTTAAGCATTCATTCAATAGTAAACTAATTATTAGCAACTATACTTTTGTTAAAATGAATAAAACCAAGCAAATTTATGCTAACTTATTAAACCATTTACAGAAATAATCAACATACAAAGTTAATTACTTTATGTTAATTACTTTATGTTAATTACTTTATGTTGTATTGAATCTAATATACCTAATCTCAAGAGAAACTTTATTTAACAACATGAAAAACTTGTCTAGTTTCAAACATAATTTAACCACCTGCCATGTCCATTCATTTATTAAGCTTTCTCACTTATATATGTATTAAGATTTCCAATCTATTCCACTTAACACTCAATTGATGGCCTAACTAATTTGCATATACCACAATGCTGAGTTATGAAAGAAGTTGACAGTGAAGAGACATGATGAATTTAAGTTTAAGTAAAAAAGATATAGCAAACAAAAAGTATTTACTGACCACATATTTACTACAACCTAAAGTGAATCAATATCATTAATCTTAAAAACTATTGCTTAAATCACGAATATTGCATTCATTTTTTAAATCAATTCTTACTTTTGACATGGCAACCACATAAAATTGGCATTGTTACAGTCATTTTCTATGTTAAGAAATAAACAATGACTGATCTTGAAAAAATTAAGAATGTTTCTGCCAAGAAGTCAAATTTTTTTTAATTATTAGCAATGAAAGTGGGAGGACAATTTTGCTTCCACCCAAACTTTTGCAAGGCAAAATTAATTAATTTTTCCCTTTAACTTTGTTTCAAAATTTTCAGTTTAGAAAAGGAATTAAAATGAAAACTTTATTTGAACCTGATTACACATAAGTTACATTTACCTGTAAACTGTTAAAATTCTAAGAAAATAGTCTGAAAGCTAACTTTATTTTCCATGTTTCATAAAGATATCATAATTACACCTATATACTTCAATAACTTGAGCAAAAATAAGAAGTGAGAGAGTTTATTTTACATCTTCTTGGATGAAGAAATTTCAAAAACTTGAAAAGCTTGTATATACCAGTAATATGCATCTGAAATCTAAATTCAAGCATGCCTAAAAAATGTTTAACTACTTATGAGACTATATGAATTCATTTAATTGCTAGTGTACATAACTATTATATGCATTTTTTTTTACATGGAGCAATAAGTCTATAGGAAAGCCATATTAATTTTAATTTCAAAAACCAGAAATCCGATTAAAACACAACACTGATTGTGACAGTCCTATTTACCGCTTATTATTCTGGATGCACTCTTTTGTGCCTGTGCCCTGAAGACTTCTTTTTCTTTTTCAAGTTATCGCTACAAAATTGTCAAGCTTCATTTATATCTTCGATCAGCTGTTGATACATTATTAATTTTAGTTGTCTCTCTCACATTATAAAAGTCATTTCTACCCAAACACATGAAAATTCTCTTTCTTAATCCACCATCCCTTATACAAAATACTTAGAACAAACATGCAAAACCTTGACAACATCAACTTTGTGGAATCATCTACTATATGTACTAACTTCATTACTCTGACCACTGAAGATCAATATATTCAAGCTTTGTATTCCTCATATATAAAGCCAAGGTATATGATTGGTATGTTGTTGCTACAGGACATACTTCACCAAACAACAACCAATGGGAGAGGGGGGAGGGGGAGGGGGGTCATTTTGCAGAGTGTTTGTCAAACCTTGGTCTTCTCTGTTTGGCATGAGTCAAGAATTGCTTTAAATATTGCTGTCTTTTGAGGTATGTAGTTATGGTTCTATAAATAAGAAAGGAGTGGGAGAAGAATATCAATCAGTATTAAGATAAGATATAATTTCCATATACTGTTGTACCAGGCTTGGTGTGGGCCATTGTTAAATTTCTGTTGCTTGAACATTTTATGTTTTGCCTTCCCCATATATAATATGAAGTTCATTATAAGGAATATGTATCATGGTTCTACTAATTTAATTAAAATTCATACACTAATTTATGATTACAAAACACAGTCTCTGTTGAAATTAATGTAATATTCAATTATTTAGGGTCATAGTATAAAAAAAAACAAAACAAATTGATAATAAAAATGTAAACTTTAACTGAAATTAAATTAACAATGAATTTCAATTTCAAAGGAAACCAACCCTATACATACTGGTCTCCGGCTGAAAACAGAAAGTCCTAATTCCTAGTCAAAATCAAAGTACTTAGGATTTATTTATTCATTGCATATCAAGCTTAGGTTACAGTATAATTGCTCTGTTTTTGGTTTTGTTGTCTGTAAAGATCCTACACTATAAGGATGAGACTGGGTTTGTGATAACTTGTTTATATAACCTAAGATACCTATAATAGAGCTTGTTTTTATGACAAATTGTTTTTTAGGTGAGAGCCAGGGAACCTTAACCATTTTTATTACTGCACCATGAAGGAGCAGCCTTAAATAGATGATTATCAATATCATTACACAAAGGTATAGCCAGTTAGCCATGTCAACATTAACATG